>NW_006208732.1:869690-886106 GCF_000334495.1 Tupaia belangeri chinensis
AAAAAAAAAAAAAATAGACAGAACTGTGCTAACATTAAGAAGGAGGTATGTAGCACATAATGTTTCTCCACTTTACTGTTTTTAGTTACTTATTCAGTAAATTGAAGTAATTACTCCATCCTATTTCTGAAATATTCTTATTAATTGAATAAAGAACTTCTGCTATTTTCTTTCTTTGGAGAGGTTTTTGCTATAGGGCATGTGCACTCGCTCGAAAGACAGAGAGAGAGACAGGGAGATAGAAAGTAAGAAATCATTCTTCAAGCGGGGATGGCCACACCACAATTCTTTCTCTTCCATTCTTCTCTACAGATCTTGGCATGCATGCACATATGCCCGGTTTGAATTTCAAGTCGCCAGGTCTGGGACTCGTGGTTGGCTACATGGGAGTTCAATGCCATAGCCATTACACCAACTGCTGGTCCCAAGAACTCTTGCTATTTTCTAGAACACAGTAATGTCCTAATTTGCCTAGCTTTTACTATTTTCTTTAATGAAGACAAGTAACTTTCAAATTATTTTAAGGGTTACATATGTCATTTTCTCTCTAACCTACAGCATATCTATTAATATAAGTTGTTAATCAGTAACTTTGGGGTTTTTCTTTTTTTTTTTTGGTTTAATGTAACCACAAAGAACACATTTACAAATATGTAAGTATTTTATACTTCTTAAGAATAAATATGTAGGGATAATTAAGCAGTCAAGCCAAATACGGTAAATTAACTTTTATTTTTAATTGAATAATTCAATTATTTTTGAAAAGCTCTCATTTTATGCGAATACAATTGATTAGCTAAAAAAGAAAAAAAAAAAAAAAGGACTAAAATCAACTCTCCAGGGAAAAGATTATAGAAGTTTATTCTATTCAAGTTCGTGTGATGAGAAGAAAAATCAATCAAGGTACAGTTTTTAACAAACCAGGGTTTTGAGCATGCTTCAATGAAAATGGAATTCACTAAGAAATGAAGTTACAACTACACTAGACACATGGCTATGGTGCTAATTCAGTGAATTTTAAAAACAGAGAAACTCATGGAAAGAATACGCATTTAAATCAACTGAAAACATTTTAGATCTAGGATTTTTTCCACCTCATAGTCAAAGCAGCCAACCTGTGGACCGTTTCTGTATTTAAATAGAAACTAAATTTGCCAGTCCCTCATCGTCTGCCACCTCATTTAAATGAACACTTCTCATGCACCTAACAGTGACATCACACTGGTCCTATTAGTCTTCAGAATTAAAACTAACATTACTGTGCTATCATTTTAAAAGATAACATTCTGGAGACCAGCAGTTGGCGTAATGGCTATGTCGCTGGACTCCCACGTAGTCGACCATAGTTTGAGTCCCAGACGCGGTGGCTTAAAACTCAAACCGGGTGCGTGTGCGTGCGTGCCCAAGATGCCGAGAGGAGAATGGAGGAGAAGGGATTGCGGCATGGCCAATGATTTCTCGCTTTCTGTCTCTCTGTCTCTCTTAGTCTGTCTGGCGAGTGCACACGCCCTATAGCAAAACACTCTCCAAAAAAAAAAAAAATTGCTTAAAAACAAAATATTGTAAGATTGGAGTTGAAAATAACGCTTAATCCTTATTGTGCTGGTATTGGTACATTCTAGTAGGATATACTTGAAGTTTAGAGAGTTTACAAAGTTTTTTTTTAAAAGGCACTTTTATTCTTAAGGCTTCTGTTTCCAAAGGCAATGCATTGAAGAGATTAACGGAACTGCTTGATAATCTAGGGTTTTGTGCAAGGTTATTCAAAAGATAACAATAAATTGTTTGGGTTTTTAAAAAATCTATAGGGCATATATTTTGAAGAAAACAATTTTGAAGTTAAATTGATTCAGATCCACTAGGACACACCCATATAAATTCATGCTCAGAATCACCGTCATAGGCACGGCTGTATCCTCAGCTCTTTTTTTTTTTTTTTGGAGAGATTTTTGCTATAGGGCACATGTGCTCACCAGAAAGACAGAAAGAGACGGAGAGATAGAAAATAGAAAGTGAGAAATCACCCCCCAGGGGGGATGGCCACACCGCAATCCCTTCTCCTCCATTCTCTTCTCAGGATCTTGGGCATGCACGCACACGCGCCGGGTGTGTCTTAAGTCACCAGGTCCGGGACGCGAACCGCGGTCAACTACATGGGAGTCCAGTGACATAGCCATTACACTA
The DNA here is from genome assembly GCF_000334495.1 of Tupaia belangeri chinensis. Classification (NCBI taxonomy): domain Eukaryota; kingdom Metazoa; phylum Chordata; class Mammalia; order Scandentia; family Tupaiidae; genus Tupaia; species Tupaia belangeri. The sequence goes on from NW_006208732.1 coordinate 871,875, forward strand.
ACTACTGGTCCCAGTATCCTCAGCTCTTAAAGACATATTTTAATATTCCGTATTCTCTACTAAGATAAGTAAATTGATATATTGGGTTGTCAGGAAAGTAGCAATGTATTTTTAGGTGCAAAAATGTGTCATGACTTCTGACAACCCAATATTTTAGAGCTCATTAGTGAGAGTCAAAATCAGTTAAGAAAACATCAAGAAAGCAGCATTTGAATTCTGAGAAATTTTAATGCTTATGTACACTCAGGTTAAAAAGAACAACAACAGAAAGCGTTCGCTGCTCACTTCCATTTAATGGAAGTTTATAAATTTTAGTAAAATTATTCATTTAAGTACTGGGTTGTTGGAAAAGTAATGATGTGTTTTTCTGTGTAAAATGAGTCAAGACTTTTCTGACAAACCAATAGTAATAGATGTTGGTGTCAGCATTGACCTCCTTTTGAAAACTTAAGACCCACCTTCTTCAGGATAAGGAAGAAACTTGATAGAGAGTCCTTCAGGCTCAACCCAATAAGTCACCTCTTTTCCTGATTGCTGCCATCTCTTGACATTCCAGTCCCTCTCCATCCTTCATCAATAACTCCTACACCAACGTCACTGACCCCCCAATTCCTTCAATACTAAGACCAGCACCCATCACGAATTCATGTACTATAGAGAGGTCATCAATGAGCCAGTCAACATGACTCACGGTTTCTGATCTCCTGAGTAAACCGTATAACTAATTTCAGTGTTACTCTCCACACCTGTACCAAAGTCTCATTTTGAAACATGTCACTTTCTGATCATTGTCTCTATCTTTCATTTCACTGCACTAATATTCTACTCTACTGATCATAAACATACTCTTATTTTTTTTAAAGAGAGAGATTTTTGGTATAGGACACTTGCCAAAGAAACAGAAAGAGACAGAGAGAAAGAAACTGAGAAATCACCCCCCTGGGGGGGGATGGCCACACCGCAATCCCTTGTCCATTCTCCTCTAGGGATTTTGGGTATGCACATTACTCATGCCTGGTATGAGTTTCAAGCTGAAGGGTCTGAGACTCGAACAGTGGTTGGCCACGTGGGAGTCCAGTGCCTTAACCACTACTTCACCTGCTGACCCCAAATACATTGACTTTTGCAGTAGACATTAGACTATCATGTCCTCTGTACCAGCCAAACTCAGTCCACCATCTATGGTCATGTACTGTGTTCGTTCCTTTAAAAACATCTAGAAATTTTTTCTCCTCAAAGGATGTGTGCACTCACTGGAGAGAGACTAAAAGAGAGAGAAGGAAAGTGAAAAAGCACCCCTCCCCAAGGGAGATGGTCACATAGCAATCCCTTCTCCATTTCTCCCCCTTTGGGGAATTTGGGCATGCACGTACATGGATACATGCACCTGGTGTGTGTTTTAATTTTTTTTTTTTGAGAGGTTTTTTCACTATAGGGCGTGTGCGCTCGCCAGACAGACAGAGAGAGACAGAGAAACAGAAAGTGAGAAATCACCCCCCAAGGGGTATGGCCACGCTGCAATCCCTTCTCCTCCATTCTCCTCTCGGGATCTTGGGCACACACGTACACGCGCCCGGCATGAGTTTTAAGCCACCAGGTCCGGGATGCAAACCACAGTCGACTACGTGGGAGTCCAGCAACATAGCCATTACGCCAACTGCTGGTCCCCTGGTGTGTGTTTTTCAAGCCACTGGGTCCAGGACCTAAACTATGCAGTTGACCATGTTGTATCCAACCACCTTCACCTCCACACCACCAGTCGGCCCATAGAACACTTTCTTTTTTTCTTTCTCTCTTTCTTTCTTTTTCTTTCTTTTTTTTTTTTTTTTCTGGTTAGAATGCCTTTTTTTTTTTTAATCTTTCCATTCTTGCTCACCTGGTTAAATCCAAGCATCTCATTTCTGTGTAGGCAAAAGTTGTTGTAAAAAAGTATGCCAAAGTTTTGACCGAAATCGTGTTATGACCACAAATACCAAATGATCTACAAGAAAATACTCCTGTTCCGCCCTTAAAATTTCATTTTCCTTCAGTCTATGACTACTATTTACACAGTCTGTTATTATTAACTCCTCATCACTTCTTTGGCTCCTAAATCCAAATGCCTTTTTCTATATCTCACAGAAAAAAAAATGTAATTAGGTGAGACCACTGCTTTCTCTCAAGCCATTGATAGCAGCAGCATAAACTGTCTTCCTTATAGAAAAAGAGGGTCAGGCCACCAGATGGCATGGTGATTGGGGCATTGTACTCCCACATGATCAGCAGCGGTTCAAGTCCTGGACCTGACAGCTTACTCTCTCACTTTCTCTCTCTCTCTTTCTCTCTGTCTCTCTCTAGTGAGCATATGTGCCCATTAGCAAATTAAAAAACAATAATAAGGATAAATAAAATAAATAATTATTTTAAATAATTTAGAGACCAGCAGTTAGTGTAATGGCTATGTTGCTGAATTCCCGTGTAGTCAACCGTGGTTCAAGTCCCAGACCCAGTGGCTTAAACTCATGCTGGGTCTTATTTCTAATGAAATATGATGGAAATAGAAATCTTGTCTCAAGTTTATTATTGATTTATTCTGAGAGTGAGAACTATTACAGAAAGAGAAAGACAAACACCACCCAACAAGGCCTCATTCTATGATCCTTCCTCGAGCCTTTTCCGCCAGCATGATGGCCATGCACGTGTGCTTATAGTGTGCAGGTGAGCCCCAGAACCCAAGCTCTCATTATTCCATGAGTCCAGCATCACAGAGGGACTTGCCATCCCCACAGCACCACCGCTCACCTGATATAGAAGTTTTCATCCCATCTCCTTAAACTCATTCCCACCAATGCCTTCCTTCTCTTAATAAATAATACCAACATTCATTCAGCAGATTTACCCTTGATTTTTCTGGTTTGCTCATAATCATGCCCAATATATAAGCAAGTCAAGCTGTTTATATCTCCAAAATATATTGATTTCTAAAACTTTTCAGCTACTCGGACCAGCAGTTGGTGTAATGGCTATGTTGCTGGACGTTCATGTAGTTGACTGCAGTTCGAGTCCCGGACCCGGTGGCTTAAACTCCACGCTGGGTGTGTGTGCATGTGTGCCCAAGATCTCGAGAGGAGAATGGAGGAGAAGGGATTGTGGTGTGGCCATCCCCCCTGGGGGCTGATTTCTCACTTTCTGTCTGTCTGTTTCTGTCTTTTTGGCACGTGCATGTGCCCTATAGCTAAAACCTCTCCAAAAAAATTTTTTTTTTCAGCTACTAATTCCAGAGTTCTTGTCAACCATCTTCTCTAGCATCTAACTTAAAATATCCTGTCCGTTGGGCTCCCTGCTACCAGTATTGTCTTTTCAAATGTGAGCCACCCTGATTGTTCTAAAATATAAATCAGAGTTTGATATGGTTCCACTCAACATCTTCACCATTCTCCCCATTTGTCTTGGTCAGCTCAGGCTGCTCTAACAAAATACTATAGACTGAGTGGTCCTCAAGCTCCTTCCATAGGCCAACTCCATTTCCTAGGCTGAATGTTTGTTCGAATAATATTTCCTCAAACATCCTTTCCATAGTCACAAACTCAGAGTTACCGTTAACAACATTTTATTTCATCATCTTTATGGAATTCATTAACATTTGTGAGTATCTTTTACATGTATTTGTTAGCAAGTCTATTAGACGTCTCTCACTCTATACTCTAAACTCCTGTTGTAAAAATTTCCCTGCTTCTTACTGCATACTAGCAACTAGAATAGGATCTACCATATAAAGTCTCTCCAGATTAGATTTTGATAAATTTCTGATGGAGGAAGAAAGAGATTCAACATCAGTGTATTTATCAGAGAAAAAGAGGAAAATACATTGATATGAAGAGTCAGGTCATATGATGTATGACTAACCCTTTCCTCTGACAAAGCAAGAGGAGTTGAATAAGTGGGAGAACTCTCTGCTTTGTCAAGGATATCTCATTTTCGCTGAGTTTTACGATCACTTTAAAATCCAACCAATTATTAAGTTATTATTTGAGAGACTCCCATAATAATTTGTAGAAAAAGTTTATGTACAAAGGGATATATATTCCACTTTCTAAGTAAAAAGATATTTATAGAGCATTTGCTATGAACTAGGAACCGTGCCAAGTGTAAGGAATGATATAACCTTCCAGAAACACAATTTTTTTGTTTTCACAGAGCTTGACAGTATTTGAGGTCAGTGTAATTTTTAAAACTATTGAGTCATAGAATCCAAGTGAATACTACGTTTAAGAACTATAAAAATGGGAATATATGTAGTTAGTGCAGGTTAAGTAAGATAAAGAACCTATTAAACTTAGTGTCCAGAAAACTACTGGTGACTTTGATAATGGCAGATTCGGTATGGATACAGGGATAGGAGTATACAATCCTTATTATCGTAGCGAGCATAATGAATAACACTTTGAAAAGGGCGTAGAATATGGGAATCAATGTGGCATAAACAATAGTTTAGTTTGTCAAAAAGGGAGAAATTTAAAATCCATAAATACTGCTGTCGTGAATCAATAGAGAAAGAAAGGTTGAAGACAAAGAAGAGAAGTAAGAATTTTTGAAATCTCAATTCTCTAATAAGACCATGAAACATAGAAATTAAAAACAACAGGGACCAGCAGTTAGCGTAATGGCTATGTCGCTGAACTCCCATGTAGTCGACTACGGTTCGCCTCCCAGACCCGGTGGCTTAAATCTCACGCCGGGCGCATGTGCGTGCGTGCCCAAGATCCCGAGAGGAGAATGGAGGAGAAGGACTGCGGCGTGGTCATCCCCCCTGGGGGGTGATTTCTCACTTTCTGTCTCTCTGTCTCTCTATGTCTTTCTGGCGAGCGCATGTGCCCTATAGCAAAAACCTCTTCAAAAAAAAAACTAAAATTAAAAACATTAAAAGGAGATTGAGATAGAAGAAGATGTTGATTCTAGAAGCACGTACATTTGTAGGATTAGGATGGAAGAGAACAAAGTTTGCACATGGTGGATTCCCTTTCTTTGTTTTCCTAGAAAGAATTATAAAAAAGATTGTACTGGACTGACAGCAGTAGAGATGAAGTTGAATGTTGCAAAGGATAATGAATATTTAAAACAATTTGGGGGACAGAAGAGCAGAAGAAAGCTTGAAACAGAAAAAGAAACTGCTTAATGGGATATAGCAGTGTTAGCAAATAGAATATTCTACACTAAGGAAAGGTTCTATAGCTCTGCTGTCCAACTGTAAAATTAAAAGATGAGGCCACTGAGCACTTGAGATGTGCCCAGTGCAACTAAAGAACTAAACTTTTCATTGTATTTCAGTCTGACAAATTTAAATGTAAATAGCCTTGTGTGGACAGCATAATAGACAGGTAGCCACACAGGGTCTACTGGAGACACTATAGCCACAAATCTATACAGTGAAAGAGTTCATCTGACCACTTTAAACTGGACGGTCTTAGTCTGTGTTTTGTTCTTGTAACAGGATACCACAGACTGGATCATTTATTGTTTTAACAAAAGTTTAATATCTAAAAGTCACTTAAGACGTAGAAGAATGACCAGGAAAGATTGATCCCCACACATACAGAGCTGCAGGCTCCACCTCCTCCCGCAGTAAGCTGCAACTTTTTAAAAGCACAGCACACAGGCTGACCAACGGGAGCAGACTTTGAGGGGAGTAAGTTATCTGCAGGGACATGACTGCCCTATGCTCAAGGTCAAGGGGAGCAGGTCCCCTGATAGAAGACGACTCCTCCATGGTTAAAAAACTGTTAGGCTTTCTTACTCAAAGTCCACTGATACCAGAATGACTCAGATCAGTGGCATAAGCTGTTAAAGGATTAGAATGACCTCCTCTGATAGGAATTTATAAAGCCTTGCGGTTGGCAGGTGGCAAGGTGGTTAAAGGCACTGGATTCCCACATGGTCAATTGTGGTTCTGGTCCCAGCCCTGGAAGCTTGCTTTCTCACTTTCTCTTTCTCTCTTTCTCTCTCTGTCTCTGTCTGGTCAAATTAGGGAAAAAATAATAATAACAACAAATGGAATTAAATAAATAAATAATTCTATTAAAAAAAAAATTTATAAAGCCTTTAGCCTGAGCGGCAATTTCTGCTCAGGGCTGCTAAAAGATTGCTCTACAGCAGAGAAAAGGAAAGTGTACAAAAGTAGTGTTAGTTATCACCAAATGGGATCAGTGTAGCTCATTCACACATTAATAAAGAATAGAAACTTCTCATAGTTTTCCTCATCTCCCCCACCAGAGATTTTGCTATAGGGTGTTTGTGCTCACCAGAGAGACAGAGAGAGAGAGAGAGAGAGAGACTGAAAGCAAGAAAGCACCCCCCAAGGGGGATGGCCATGCCACAATCCCTTCTCTTCCATTCTCCTCTGAGGTTTTTGGGAATCCATGCACACATGCCTGGAGTGATTTTTTAAGTTGTTGACGCCAGGACTTGAACCATGGTCAACTACATGCGTGTCCACCAATATAATAACTATTACGCCGTTTACTGGTCCCACTTCCCCTAGTTTTGAAGATGGGAAGTTCACTATCAAGGTGCTAGTATCTGGTGAGGGCCTTCTTCCTGCATCACCACACTGCAGAAGGTGAGGGGATGAGAGAAAGTGAGAGAGTGTACTCAGAAGGGAGAAGAGGCCAAACTCACCTTTTCTCGGTAATCCACTCTTGAGATAACTGACTCTGAAATAGAAGCATTAATACACTCGTAAGGGTAGAGCCATCAGAATCTAATCACCGCTTAAAGACTCCACCTCTCCAATATAAATCGGGATTTAAGTTATTACACTTGAACTTTGGGGGGACATAGTAAAGCCATGAATGTAGTAAGATAGGAAAGGGTACCTAGATGCAACACATTTTGTTAAATCAAGACCATATGCTTGGATCTGAGACAGAAAGAATCGTAAGGTAGTTTGGATATTGATAAGAAAATATTGGATATGAAAAGGTCATAAGAGCAACAATAAGTGAGAAAGTGACTAGATATAGATAGATATAGGTATAAATATATATAAAGAGGAAGATGAAAGGATTGGGGCTAACGTAGTAGTAACAGAGTGTGAAAACTAGAAGGAAAGTAGTTGATGGTTAAAAAGTGGAATAATTTATTCCTTTCTAATTAAGAATGCCTCAGCTCTGGTGTAACATAAATAGCTGCTTTCATTTGCTTCTCATTTATCCATCGGTCTTTGTATCAATGAAACATGGGGGAGTATGTTTAAGAAGTCTATTGTTCTAAATGCAAAATTAAAAATGAATACACTTGCTTAATCTCTTCCATCAAGGAGTTTACATTCTAGTGTGAGATACAGAGGGATAATACTACCGTGAAAAGTGTCTTCATGGCTTTTAGCCTTCCTTTATTTAAAATACTTTTTTTCTGTTTTATTTTACTTTGTAATTTCTTATTTGCATTTAATTGTCATACATCTTTATGGGGCACAATATGGATTTTTCAAAGCATGTTTATGGTGTGTGATAAATTAAATCAAGGACAATATCATATTCATCGTGTGTAACAAAGAACATCCCATTTGAGATATGTATGTGAGAGTAGCAATGTCCATTTTTTCACTCAGTTGTGGTATGCCATTACACAACTCATTTGCCCCGTCTACCTACATTCCAAACCCTTCTTTTACTGATGATGATCCTGTCTTTCCCCACTGCTCCCTACCCCATATGCTCTCTCTTGTCCTCTTTACTCTTTTATCTTCAAATCTTTCCATTTCTGCCATAGAGTATAGATATTCAGTATATATGGAATGAAGATATACAGTGTTTCTCTTTCATATTCTGGTTTATTTCACTAAGCATTACACCTTCTAGATTCAACCACTACGCATTACCTTCTGAACCTGTTGTCTTCATTTTTTTTAATTTATATTATCATCATAATCTTCTATATATTACATTGGATTACATATAACTTTACATTGACTTCCATTGCTTTTTCAAAAGGGAATGCCATGCATGTCAGTCAATACAGAGACATCAATCTCCCCGCTTTATCATTCAATGTCTTTTCCATGCATTTCCCAATAATAATTATTATTATAAGAACCTGTTGTCTTCATTTTTAAAGGTGATTTTTTCATTCTTTTTGGTGACTTGGACTAAATTGGAATTTTTGTCTTCAAGTTTAAAAATTCTTTCTTTTGAGAGACAACAGGTGACATACATGGTCAAATGCGTGTGCATGTGTGCCCCAAAATCCCAAGAGAATGGAGAGGGGGTTGTGGTGTGGTCATCCTCTCTGGGGGGTGATTTCTTGCTTTCTCTTTGTCTGTCTCTCTGGGGAGTGCATGTGCCTTTTATTAAACATCTCTATTAAACAACAACAACAAAACTTTCTTTCGTATATTCTAATTTATTAATACTTTTGAGAGAGATTTTTGATTTCCTGTATTGTACCGTTCCTCTCCAGTTCTATTTGATTCTTTTGTAGGATGTCTGTCTCTTCAGAGAGCTCCTCCATCATGCCATGAAATGATTTTTGCATCTCACATTGATGGTCTGTTTTCTCTTGCATCTCATTGAATTTACTTATGATCAACATTCTGAATTCTTTATCTGTTATTTCAGTGATATTATCTATTGTTAGTGTGGCGTTATTATGTTTCTTTGAGGGAGAGATTACTTCCTTGTTTTTTTCATATTTTGTGTGTCTCTGTGGTAATTTTTAGGCATCTAGTGGAAGACTCACTTCTTTCTGATATATGGAGTAGATTCTGTAGTTCCCAGAGAGCAGATTTAGGACCCAGGTGTGGCTCTGGAAAGGGCAATCCAAAAGGGATCAGAAACCAGACATGCCAAGCCAGTCTTGTGTACCTGCCTGTAATTTCTGGGAGTAGACCAGCCCACCAAACCTGAATGTGACCCTGCAGGGCATGTTCATTCAGGAGGGGCTGGAGGCAAGCCTATGGGACCCAAGAAGCAGATCTTCTGCAGCCCGCATGAAACGCCTGGAGCAAGGTGAGCCTCAAGGCCTCCATGTAGCTCTACGAAGGTGACCTGGGAGATGCAGAAGGCAGGCCTATCTGTGAGAGCCCACAAGCAGATCCTTTGTACCGTGGTGTATGGAACTTCTAATGGTAGGTGCAACTCTGAAAACTCTGAAGTTTTTTTTTTTTCTTTCATGTTTTGCCACAGGGCACATGGGCACATGCACTTGCTAGAGACAGTAAGAAGGAAAGTGAGAAATCACTCTTTGGGGGCTGGCCATGCCACAGTCCCTTTTCTTCTCTCCTCCTGGGATGTGGGACATGCACATGTGCCTGGCATGATTTTCAATCCACCAGGTCTGGGGCTCAGACAGTAGTCTGCCATGTGGGAGCCCAACATCTTAACCACCATGTCCCCTGTTGGCCCCACTCGAGTCATTAAGATGGCTTTGGGAAAGTTGCTCAAGTGGAGCAGAGGCAAGTTTCTCTGTCTGTACTTCACTGGAGACTGTGACTTCCAAAGTCTCAGGCCTCAAGACTTACAAAGCTGGAACTTGAGCAGACTCATGCCAAGAGCAGAGTGACTGGGTCATGCTCTGCAGCATCAGGAGACAGACTGGACCAGTGCCCAGTATTTGCCCCCTTACTTAGAAGGTGCTCTCTGGTTCTCTCCTTCCTATCAGGTGACCTTCCTCTTCGCCCACACACAGTTCAGGAGGGCCCAAAGAAGCTGTTCTGGGATGGCCTCAGTTGGGGAAGGTAGCTGCTCTCTAAGACTTGAGTCAGAGGGGCGCGGAAGGGAGAGTGACCTCTGTGTTGTGTCCTCCACTTCCACCAGTCTGCGGAAATACCAGATTGCCCTAGCCTTCCTTTAAATATGCTATGTGTCTAATCATTATTCAAACTTAAATCAACATTATATAGCCACGAAGTGCCTTATTTAACCTTTCACTGTTCATAGATCCCTTAATCAAAAGCCACGCTATAATTAATTCAGTCTGTTAGACATGAACCTTTTCAAGTTTATCTAGCATTGTCAACCACCAATATCCACAATGTATCCTTTTTAACTGTTTCTTACTCTCAGTTGTTGGATTACTACTCCTGTAGCTCTTCAGGCTCTAAGAAAATCTGGTATCTATGCATTGATTCTTCATCAGGGACTGTTGCTGCTCTTTTCAATCAATGAACTCCCTTGACATGATAAACAATTTCCTTCTTCTGATAATGCCTTCTGATACCAGGATCTTCCCTGCTACCTTTACCCAATCCTCCTCAGGTGAGAGTCATAAGACATATTAACAACTCATTTATCACAAACTGACGTTCTAGGTAGCACATGTTGTGCGGAAGTGTGCTATTAAATCTATGAATCTTGTTTCTGATTCAACCAACCACTAGGAGCAGATACAAATGCTTTTAGAGTTAAAGCTTGATAAACCTCTTTTTATTCAGATGCTGCGGTTGCTCTGACAATGCAAGTCTAATCACAGGGCCATATGGAATGCATTGTTTTTTGATAAGATTATGAAATTATCAACTGGCACTATTTTGTTCTCGCTTCATCATTTCAAGCTTGACATAACAGCCTACAGAACAAATGGATTCCTTCACAATCTTGATAAATTTCGGTACATCTGACTCTTTCATACCTGTATGTTTTTCAAAGAATTACAGCTTTACCTCTGAAAAAGATAGAAAATATAGTGAAATTGGTAGCATGAAATCAAGACTAGTGAATACAAAAATTTCTGTTACATATTTTAACATGTTTTCGTGAAAATAGCAAGTCCTAGTAATTTTGATATTCAGTAGTAACAATTCTAGATTATCGTTTTAATACATATATTTATACTCATTTTACATCATCATGTAGGCATGAAGGAGTCAAATGTACCCTAAATTCATGATAATTGTGAGAAAATATATTTGTTCTGTACTATATTAGACATGCGAGCTTGAAGTAAAGGAGAACTGAAGCTAAAAGACCCTATAGAAGATCTTAAATACCATTGAGTATATGTGCCACAGTTTTTCTAACCATTCATCAGTTCATGGACATTTGGGTTGTTTCCATGACTTAGCAATCGTGAAAAGTGCCACAATAAACATCGATGTGCAAGCACTTTTTTTTTTAAGTATTCTTCTGTCCTTCGGGTAGATACCAAGGAGTGGGATTGCTGGATCATATGGTAGTTCTATTTGTAGATTTCTGAGGAATCTCCAAATTGTTCTCCACAGTGGTTGGACCAATTTACATTCCGATCTTGGGCATGCATGCACACGCACCCGGCGTGAGTTTTAAGCCACTGGGTCCGGGACGCGAACCACAGTCGACTACGTGGGAGTCCAGCGACATAGCCATTACGCTAACTGCTGGTTCCCAGAACTTTTCTGATTAAGAATTTTTCTGTCCTTTGGGTAGATACCAAGGAGTGGGATTGCTGGATCATATGGTAGTTCTATTTGTAGATTTTTGAGGAATCTTGAAGTGGATGAATATGGAAGACTTACTGCTGAGTGAAGCAAGCCATGCTATGAAGGAGAGGCACTGTATGTCCCCACTTAATATATACCGAGTGTCTGCACTCTATGACTGAAACTAATGGTATAAAGGATATAGAAACACAGTATATAGATGTAAATACCAGATATAGTGTTTGTGAAAGAGGAGGGTTTGAGGAAGAGCATCTGGGGGAGGGACAGGGAGGAAAAGCATTGATGGTACAAAGAGGTGGGGTGTTGTCTGTTGAAGATATTTCGTAGTTTTATCAACCATACTGGGGAGAGATGTTTGCCTGTTTAAGTGTCCATTTTGTAAGACAAATAATAATGTGATTGAATGGATGGAAGAAAATGAAATGAAAAAAATAATAATAATAAAAAAGAACCTGTCAAAAAAAATATCTTAAATACAATGAAACTAATGTGTGGTAAACAATGATTTTAAAAATCCATCTAATCCCAAAATGAGGCTCTTGATATCTGCTTTGTTTTACATCTATTTAGAGGAAGTTGTTTTTCAGAGGGAGAAGGACCTTTTAAATTAAAAAAGAAATCTCTTTTTAAAAATTAATTATTTTATTTTGTTTATTATTATTATTTTTAAATGTGACCTGAGAGAGAGAAAAAGGGAAAGTGAGAAAGCAAGCGACCAGGTCCAGGACTTAAACCTCAGTCGGCCATGTGGGAGTCCAGAGCTCTAACCAGCAGGCCACTTGCTGGCCCCAACATATGTAATTCAAACCTAGAATTATAATACAAATACTGTTTCTTCTCAGATGCCTCAATTTCTAAGACTTGGCCATAAGAAGCCTGAAATGGCAGCAGCAAGAGAGTCAACAAGTTAGACCATAGATGGGGTTGGAAGTTTTAATGCAGCTGTGACTATCACCTACTCAAAATCAAAGCAGTACAGCAAAGTAGTGTGGCCTTTAAACTGACTTTGGTATCTAAATGGTGCAATCTGGAAGAGCCCAATGGTACCATCGGGCTCTGTAGGCAGCGACATCTGGTCACTTCCTGTAATGTTCTTATAGGGCCAGTTCTACAACACAGCTCTTAAGTATTGGGTATAGAAAGCTGGCCACGTTCTTCAGTTCTGTCTCTGTCTGCTTGTTATTTGTATATAGAAATTCTATAGATTTTACCATAGCCACAAGAAGTATAAGATAGTTAGGAATAAAACTAACCAAGGAAGTCAAAGACCTCTACAAGGAAAAACTATGAGAACCTTAAAAAGGATATTGAAAAGGACACTAAAAAGTGGAAGGACATCCCATATTCTTGGATTGGCAGAATCAATATAATAAAAATGGCAATCCTACCCAAATTAATCTGCATGTTCAATGCAATTCCAATAATATTACAAGAGACATTCTTCACAGATCTAGAAAAGACAATCAAAGAATTTGTCTGGAACCATAAAAGACCTCGTTTTGCTAAAGCCATCCTGTGCAAGAAGACTGGAGTAGGTGGCATCTCACTCCCTGATCCCAAAATATGTTACAAAGCTGTGATAATCAAAACAATATGGTGTTGGCACAAAAATAGACATGAGGACCAATGGAACAGAGTAGAGACTCCAGAAGTAAACCCCAAAACATACAGTCAACTCATCTTTGACAAAGGGTGCCAGTCAATCCACTGGGAAAAGGGAAACCTCTTTAGTAAATGGTGTTGGAAAAACTGGGTATCCACCTGCAAAAAGATGAATCTGAACCCTTAACAGATACCCTGGGTATCTGTCACCATTAACAAAAATCAACTCAAAATGGATTGAAGATCTGAACCTAAGACTGCAAACTATAAAACTACTGATGGCAAACACTGACTAAACTCTGGGAGACATTAGGGTAGGCAAAGACTTCTTAAGCAAAACTCCCAAAGCACAGGCAATAATCCCCCAAATAGACAGGTGGGATTACATCAAATTAAGGAGTTTCTGCACAGCAAAGGATACTGTAATTGGTGTCAATCAACAACCCTCCAAATAGGAGAGAATTTTTGTTAACTGTGCCTCAGATAAGGGACTGATAACCAGAATACACAGGGAACTCAAGCAGCTTACCCAGAAGAAAATTATTAATCCAATTAAAAGATGGGAAAATGAGCTGAATAAACAACTCTCTAAGGAAGGCATATGAACAGATAAAAAGCATATGAAAAAATGCTCAACACCTCTCATTGTAAGGGAGATGCAGATCAAAACCCCAATGAGATACCACCTAACCCCAGTCAGTATGGCAAAGACCAGAAAACAAGTAATGATGAGTGCTAGAAGGGATGTGGTGAAAGGGGAATGCTCCTACACTGTTGGTGGGAATGTAAATTGGTCCAGCCACTGTGGAGAATGATATGGAGATTCTACTAAGACCTTCAAATAAAACTACCATATAATCCAGCAATTCCACTCCTGGGTATCTACCCAAAGGACAGGAGAGCACTCAGTTAGAAAAGCACTTCACATCTATATTCATTGTAGCCTTATTCACAATTGCTAAGACATGGAACCAACCCAAATGTCCACAGAGAGATGAATGGATTGAAAAATCGTGGCACATATACTCCATGGAATACTATTCAGCCATAAAAAACAAGGCCCTGGAATTTGATAGAAAGTAGACAAATATGGAAGATTTGTTGCTGAGTGAAGCAAGTCAGGCTATGAAAGAGAAACATTGTATGTCTCCACTTAACATATACCAACTGTCTGCACTCTATGGAAGAGACAAAGGCTGGAGAAAATAAGAGTATTAAAAATCGCAATAGACACTAGA
>NW_006208732.1:886124-891287 GCF_000334495.1 Tupaia belangeri chinensis
TGAGAGGGGAAGACTATAGGAAATTTTGGGAGAAAATGGAGAGGTAAGACACTTGTGGGACACAGATAAAGTCTGTTTGATTATCTGTTGATGAGGTTGTGTATGGTGGTCTCAACTAGGCTGGACTGAGGTGTATATCATGCTGCATAAAGTCTCTTCACAATCTAAATGATGCATAGCGATTTAATGTATGAATAATAATAAAAAAATACATAAATAAAATTTAAAATATTTTTTAAAAAGAAAGCTGACCACAGTTTCACCCACAGCCCCAGTGGCTTGAAAGACACATCTGTTTGTCTGTCCAGAATTCTGATGAGATGGAGAATAGAAGAAAAAGGATTGCATTGTGAACAAACCCCACTGTGGAGTGCATTCCCTCTTTCTATGTTCTCTCTCTCTTTTTCTCTCTCCCTCTTTCTCTGGCAATTTTTTAAAAAATTTTTAAAAAATTTTAAAAGAAATATTCTTTTTTTAAAAACTTTATTTATGTGTGTGTGTGTGTGTGTGTGTGTGTGTGTTTAATTTGACAAGAAAGGGACAGAGCAAGAGTGAGAGTGAGAGTGAAAGAGAGACAGAAAGAGAGGGAAAGTGAGATAGCAAGCCACCACATGAACCATAGTCAGTCATGGGGGAGTCCAGCGTCCTTAACCACCATGCCTCCTGTTGGCCCCCAAAAGAAATATTCTTGTAGGCAGTCACTGTTTTATAATTGTCTTTATATGAGAACCACTTGCTTCTTATGGGATGAGTTATAGCTATTTAATGATGTTTGGTTGTGTTCAACTATGAATTCAATTCTTTTTTTTTTTTTTGGAGAGATTTTCACTATAGGGCGCATGCGCTTGCCAGACAGACAGAGACATAGAGACAGAAAGCGAGAAATCACCCCCCAGAGGGGATGGTCATGCCGCAATCCCTTCTCCTCCATTCTCCTCTCGGGATCTTGGGCACGCACGCACACGCGCCCCATGTGAGTTTTAAGCCACCGGGTCCAGGACGCAAACCACAGTCGACTACGTGGGAGTCCAGTGACATAGCCATTACGCTAACTGCTGGTTCCCTGAGTTCAATTCTTGTTTCTATTATTCAGCTTTTGTTTGTCCCAAGAAAGCTTTGTGTACATATTCATGCTTGTATTTATCTTATTACCAGCCTCTTTACTAAACCCTTAATAATTCTAAGCATGTTTTTCATTGATTTCCTCTGGTTTTCTATGAATCATAGAAAAGCTGCCTGAAATAATGATGATTATGTTTCTGTTACTAACTTTGCCTCAAATAAAATAAACATTCAGGCCTGTTTTAGCTCCT
This sequence comes from Tupaia belangeri chinensis, assembly GCF_000334495.1. Classification (NCBI taxonomy): domain Eukaryota; kingdom Metazoa; phylum Chordata; class Mammalia; order Scandentia; family Tupaiidae; genus Tupaia; species Tupaia belangeri. Next base: position 887,438 of record NW_006208732.1, read on the forward strand.
GAAGTTTTCTTTCTTTTTTTCTTTTTTCTTTTTTTTTTCACTATAGGGCGCGTGCGCTCGCCAGACAGAGAGAGACAGAGAACAGAAAGCGAGAAATCACCCCCCAGGGGGGGGGGTAACACTCCAATCCCTTCTCATCCATTCTCCTCTCAGGATCTTGGGCACGCACACACACGTGCCCGGCGTGAGTTTTAAGCCACCGGGTCCGGGATGCGAACCGTGGTCGACTACATGGGTGTCCAGCGACATAGCCATTATGCTAACTTCAGGTTCCCTGCTCCTGAAGTTTTCTTTATACTGCAACTTGTTTACACATAGATACATCTCATGTGGGCTTCTCTGTCTTCTTTATATATACCTCTTGTCTAGTCATTCTCTTCAATATTTCCTTTATTGCCATTTTTATAGACTATTTAATCATTTTGTCTTACACATACATTGTTTTATTTTCTTCACTATTATTTATTTTGCAATCCCTTCTCATCCATTCTCCTCTCAGGATCTTGGGCACGCACACACACGTGCCCGGCGTGAGTTTTAAGCCACCGGGTCCGGGATGCGAACCGTGGTCGACTACATGGGTGTCCAGCGACATAGCCATTATGCTAACTTCAGGTTCCCTGCTCCTGAAGTTTTCTTTATACTGCAACTTGTTTACACATAGATACATCTCATGTGGGCTTCTCTGTCTTCTTTATATATACCTCTTGTCTAGTCATTCTCTTCAATATTTCCTTTATTGCCATTTTTATAGACTATTTAATCATTTTGTCTTACACATACATTGTTTTATTTTCTTCACTATTATTTATTTTGTATAATTTCCAATTCGTACTTCATGTACTGAGTGCATTTTGGGTTTCTTAATACTTTTTTGAACCCAAGCTGCTTTTTCTACTTTAGATTTTCCACCCATCCTCTCTTTATTGTTTTCTATATCCTTTCATCCAACGTAGTGAAATTCCATACAACTTTTTATCATTTTCCCCCATGTGTTTAGTAAAATAGCTCAAGGTGATTTCTCTTTATCTGAATCTCATGCATACACTCCTAGGTCTTCATGCATCAGATCCTGTTTGTGATATAGGTCCCATATGGCTTATTTTCTTCAAACATTTCATCAAGAACAAGAGTCTGCCAACATTTTTAATGCAAAGAAAGGAAGGGCATAAGGAAATTATCCCTTGTCCAATGAAATAGATGACATCTTTCACTTGGGCCAAAATCACAGTCATTTTAGTTACCATAGTATACCCAGTGCTGATCAAAGCATTCAAGATATGCTTGAGTGTGGCAAGCACTGCATACGGAAGCCATCTTGAGCTATCCACCATCTTGAGCTATCCGCCATCTTGGAACCCTAATAGGCTTCACTTCCTCACTGAGCAAACCGTTTCTCAGAAATCATGTGACCAGCTGTTCTCCCTGGAAGTGGTTGGGTTTCTAGACAACGGGAGAGATCCACCCACATCAATGATTGGTTCAGGCTGTTCTATCTCATTTGCATTTCGGGCAACCAATTGGTTCCCACCAGCTGTATATAACTCACCATTTCTCCTCAATAAATGGAAGAAGACGACTTGATCAGCACCTCGTATTGTGTGTGCTTTGTCCCATCTCTCACTCCCTCCCCCAGGGAACCTGTTCGACTGTCCCGCGGGTCGGGGCACTTGAGTAAGTGAATATTAATCATCCTTTCTTAGTTAACTGAAGAAGAAGGTAAAAGCTGGGCATATTCCTGATTATTCTATGAGCCTGACTGGCTGGGAGACTGGTCTGCAGGTGCTGTGGCAAGAGTTTTTCTCTCTGAAATGAATAATTTTTTAAAAAAGGTGTTGGTATGCATGCTTCTAGTACAATTAACAGTATCTTCCAGACATTTATCTCTAATAGTCCAAGATGGCGATGTCTCCTTTTTCCACTGCATGTTTTTATGATCATGAAAGGTAACAAACCTACACAACCATGCTTTCCATAAACATACCACACACACACACACACACACACACACACAATTTGAAATCAACGATACCAGCATGTGGTCCTTTCAAGATTTTTCCAGAATCCTCTATGGTTTGCCTGGTGACCATTTCATTTCCCTTCATGGATCACACTTCACCACCTTTTGATTTTGGTAGGTACTGAAAATTTGGAGACTAATACATAAAACAGCCACTCATAATTAGATACATAAAATGCCATTACTATAATAAAAATAAATGCTTCCTTGGAATGTTATCCAATTGAATTTCTAAGTTGAGGATGTCCCTCAGAAGTAAATTTTGAGAACAGTGAAAGTGGTGCATCACTGGACTGTTCTTGAATAAAAGGTTTTAATTTTAACCTCATTTAGTCAGAATTGGGATAATTTAAAAAGAACTCTGCATGACCTAGGGAGCATGTCTTTGCCTTAAAATAACAATATAAACATAGTTAACAGATTTGGATGCATCATTTTATATGTAAACAAAGATATTCTAATTTCTGATTTCCCTCATCTGCTAAAAGCAGGTCCCCAAACACCTAATTTAGGCAGTGTTTGTTTATGCTTGAGTTCTTGTGTGGCCTGGGTAGGAAGAATACTCTGTTTCTTATGCACAATTCCCCACTGAAAATATTTTAGTAGTTTAAAACAGTTTCATTTTCAGTCAGACACAAAATGTTGGCTACTTCTCAAGAAAATACCTTCACAATGTAGTAGACTGAGGAAAACCCAATGTTATGAGACTTTTAACTTTATCCACAAGGTACTTGTCCAACAGAGATGAAAGGGCGGGCCAAGGGCATCTCTAAGAATGTGCTGCGGACTTGTTTTTAACTCTTCAGATAGTAGTCAATGGAAAACTTTAAAAATATTACCACATTCTATCAAAATTACATCCACCCACTGACCCAATGACTCTCCTTTTAGGAAAATATCCCATAGAGGGGCCAGCAGAGGGCGTGGTGGTTAAGGCACTGGACACTCCCACATGGCCGAAAACAATTCAAGTCCTGAATCCGATGGCTTGCCGTCTCACTTTCCCTCTGTGTGTGTGTGTGTGTGTGTGTGTGTGTGTGTGTGTGTGTTTCTCTCACTGGTCAAATTAAAATCAATGAATAAATAAATAACATTAAGTAAATAATTCTTAAAAAAGACAGTATCCTATAAATATCATTGTATGTGTTAAATGCATTTGAGTAACTATTAATAGATACTCTTTCATAATTACAAAGGATTGACAACAAACTAGCATTTATTAGTATGGGAATGGATGACAACTCTGAATAGCTGTATGAGGAATGATCTTTGACTGTTAAAAACATGAAGGAGGGACCAGTAGTTAGTGTAATGGCTATGTTGCTGGACTCCCATGTAGTCGTCCGTGGTTCATGAATGGACCCAGTGGCTTAAAACTCACACCAGGCGCATGTGCATGTGTGCCCAAGATCCCGAGAGGAAAATGGAGGAGAAAGGATTGCGGCATGGCCATACCCCCTTAGGGGGTGGGTGATTTCTCACTTTCTGCCTCTCTGTCTCTATCTGTCTGGCGAGTGCACGCACCCTGTAGCAAAAACCTCTCAAAAAAAAAAAAAAAAAAAAAAAAAAAAAAAGAAGGAAAAAAAACTAAGAAAATTCTCCATTTATAAATATCTAAGGGTTTTGTTTGACCTAGACAAAATTGGTAACCCAAAGATGATAGTACTTTGGCAATTTCAAGTGGTTTATATTGTCAGATTAAAAATAAACAAAGAAAGATAAGATGCAATGAAAGCACCTATTATTGCCAACTTTAGTGTAAAAAGATGAGTGTATCATCCTTTTGGTCAAAACCACCATCTTCCAGTAATTAACCAAAATGATGAATAC
>NW_006208732.1:891554-914455 GCF_000334495.1 Tupaia belangeri chinensis
GTATTGAGCACATTAAGCATTCTAAGAGCAGAGAGAGCTTCCTAAAATGTGTGAAGGAAAATGACCAGACAAAGAAGGAAGCCAAAGAGAAAGGTACCTGGGTTCAACTGAAGCGCCAACCTGCTCCACCCAGAGAAGCCACAGTGTGAGAACCGATGGAAAGGAGCCTGAGCTACTGGAACCTATTCCCTATGAATTCATGGCATGATGGGTGTTAAAAATAAACTAATCTGTGGTCTATATATATATAAAAAAAATGGATGTATCCCCTTAATAAGACATAATAAAATTAGTTACTTCTTGGTACTAGTGGGAGAGAACAAGTAAGAATGAGGATTTTCATTGTAAACCTCTATGTATAATTATGTAACCAAGTAAATGCATTTTTTTTTTTAATTTGCTAGAGGGTATGTGTACTCACCAGAAAGAGACAGAGAAACAAGGAGATACAAAAAGTGAAAAAGCACCCTCCATGGGGAATGGTCATGCTCTCCCTGTTGTAAAGAACTTATTCCTGCACATACATGTGCCAGCCATGTTTTTCAAGCAACGAAGTCCAAGACTCGAACCACGAAGTCTACCATGTGGGGTATGGGGACCTTAACTATCAGGTCATGAGCCAGTTCGAAGGAAATGCCTTACTTACTTTTAAAAACTCACTTCATTGCCAGGCGCTTGTGCGTGCATGCCCAAGATCCTGAGAAGAGAATGGAGCAGAAGGGATTGCGGCATGGCCATCCTCCCTGGGGAGTGATTTCGCACTTTCTGTCTCTCTGTCTCTCTCTATCTTTCTGGCAAGTGCACGTGCCCTATAGCGAAAACCTCTCCAAAAAAAAGGAAAAAAAAAATTCACTTCAGTTTTGCCAACACTATGCTTGAGGAATTTTAACAAAGCTTTTTAGGTTTTTTGATTTTTTTATAAGAAACTTTAAAATAAGCATCCTAAATATAAAAAAAAAGACAATAACTAGGATTTTATTCGCTTTCGAGAGATCCCTGCCGTGCCCAGAATTTTATGTACTTTACTTAAAAATGTCATTCTTTCCTCACCCACCCCAAAAAAAATGTCATTTCCTTAACGTCATTCATTCTCTGTTGTGGTCCAAAATTTTACACATAGAAGACAATTTTTTTCAGTATTTGTGCCTGTGAAATGAAAACATTTTACTACAGTACTCATATTATTTTTCACAGCTTTGTGAATCTCCCCAGTGAAACATTTAAAGCCATCTTTTTCTTTACTGTATATACAGATATCACAAGGGAGTAAATGATTTCTAAGAGCAAAATCTACCCCACGGAATGAGCCCCTGCCAGGACTGTGGGTCAGTGTTTTTGATGAAACATTGACCAGCTCCTTATTGTAATTAGAATCATTAGGCCTTTAAAACTGCTGTTCTCATAAGAAGGAAGATATTTTCTTAACCTGCTTTGTAAGTATGTATAATACCTGCTGATTTTTTTTTTTCCTTTTGGAGAGGTTTTCACTATAGGGCATGTGTGCTCGCCAGAGAGACAGAGACAGACAGATAGAAAGCGAGAAATCACCCCCCCGGGGGATGGCCACACCGCAATCTCTTCTCCTCCATTCTCCTCTCGAGATCTTGGGCACACACGCACACGTGCCCAGAGTGAGTTTAAGCCACCGGGTCCGAGACTCGAACCACGGTTGGCTACATGGGAGTCCAGTGACATAGCCATTATTCTAACTGCTGGTCCCAATGTCTGCTGATTTTCAGCTGCTAAGGCATCATTTACTATATCCACAGGTTTCTATGGCGAAAAGTCTGGATGAGTTTTTCTACTAACATAGTTTCCTACTCGATTATCTTCTGCACTTGGTGCATATGGAGCCTTTGAATTCATTCTGATAAAACCCCTCCTTGTGGGTCCTACGCACGCGTTTTGTGAGCCATCGAGGTGCCTAAATGTCTATGTCCAGACACAAAATAAATGGAAACACTGAGAAACACTGTGAAAATTGTGAAAGGCAACGGCTGCTTCTAAGTGTTCAATAAGTAGCCAGTGATATTTTATACTTACGTAGCACTTGGCTCTCTCTCTAGACGTTTGGTTTACACTAGATCTATTTCATGCCTAGTGGCATTAGGACTACACTATCTGCCTCACTACAGACTTTAGAAACCTGAGGAGTTAAACAATGCGTTCAAGATCACACAGTATGTAGTGGTCAACCCGGAGCAAACACAGCCAGTGTGGGGCCCGAATTTATGTCCTTAATCATTATGCTAGATGAATTACTAAATAATTCATGAAACAGAGACTGCATTGATTGCATGTATGAATAAATGAATGAAGGAAGGATTAAATCAATAGATCGATAACTATTTAAGGCAGTGTGATGAACAATTCTATAAAACAGAATCTATTCCAAGTCTAATTCGATTTATTTCCCATGCCTTCACATTTAGACCACTGGACTATTCGAAACTCCTTTCCATTTATAACTGCAAAGATTGTATGATTCCATAGGTAAGCATAAAATACCGTTTTTTCTCAAACTCAAAATTTGTTCCCTACTTCAAGTCTTAATAAAGAGAATCCATTTATTTATTCGAATCATTTTACAGGGTATACTCACTCAGACTCGGGAATGATGAAGAGGCCATAGCCTCTGCGTTCTAAGTGATTTGTATAATCGATGATTTATAAATCACCAGGACAGCGTGTCCTAGTCAGACAGAGGATGCATAACTCAATAGCCCAAGGAGTGGGTAGGAATAGAAGAGTTTTCCTAACCAAGAGTTCCAGGCTGAATTAGAAGATACAGGTTTCCTAGGGAAGATGACACATCCTTATTTGGACACAAGTTATTGCTGTGGTATGTCAAAAAAAAATGACATAACAAGGGTGTAATAGATGCGCAGAACTGAGGCTCACAAGGCCTCCAAACTACCCTTTAGACTTCAGCAAGAAGATGAATCCCTCAGAGACCTTCCTTGAACCAGTTGGCCCTCTCCCTAAGCCTATCATTTTGTGCTACAATAGCTCTTGTCAAATGTATTTTTATTCAAAAAAACTACACATATTTGATATCTATAGTGTGATTTCTGATATTTATGAAATCATATATATAGAGAGAGAAAGAGAGACGAAATGACAGAGATCAATAGCCGTAAAAGGCAGGTAGGTAGAAATAGAGATATGCTAAGGACCTGGAACATGGTAATGGTTTATGTTGATCAAGGTAATTGATCTATCACCCCTTAACTTTTCTTTCTTTATTTTTTTTTTTTTGAGAGGTTTTTTGTTTTGGGGTTTGTTTTTTTTTTTTTGCTAAAAGGTGCATGCGCTCGCCAGACAGACAGAGAGAGACGTAAAGACACAAAGCGAGAAATCACCCCCCCCCCAGGGAGGATGACCACGCATCAATCCCTTCTCCTCCATTCTCCTCTTGGGATCTTGGGCACGCATGCACATGCACCCAGCGTGAGTTTTAAGCCACCGGGTCCAGGACGCGAACCATGGTCGACTACGTGAGAGTCCAGCGACATAGCCATTACGCAAACTGCTGGTTCCCACCCCCTAACTTTTCTTCCAGCCACTTTGTAATCTCTTGTCCTTCCCTTTCCACCTTCAGGCGACAATCATAGTGCTTCCTATTACTAAAGATTATTTTTATATATGTAGAATTACACCATGTGCATTCTCTTTGGCCTCTTTGGCTTCTTTCCAGCAACATGTTAATTTGAGATGGATTTGTTTTCTTATACATATCACTAGGTGGTTACTGGCTCAGCTGTGATTGTGCAGGCAGTGGGGGTGCAGGATCTGTGTGGGGCAGCCTGGGGTTCAGATCACTGCAGATCTGGTACACCCACCATTCTGGCTGGCTGGAAGGCTGGGGGGAGAATTGTTTCTTACTGGTACTTACTCTTTCTGTGTCTCTCAATTAATTATTTACTATAAAAAATAGATTATTTTGGGTTTTATTTTTATTTTTTTTTATTAGTAGTCACTATTATATTAGTTTTTTATCTTTTAATTTGTTGATGAATGTTTTATCATTTACAGTTTTGAACTATTATAAATAAAGCTGTTCTAAACATTCATGAAAAAGTGTTTGTATAGAAATATGATTTGTATTCTTTTGGTAAATAACTATAAGCAGAATGTCTGAATCATACAGGTGACTTTTAACTTTTATAAAAATGCCAAATTTTCCAAATGACTATACCATTCTGTATTCTCAACAACAGTGGATCCGATTTATGCTTGCCAAATTAGAATACAGTCATTACTTCCACTGTAGCCATTCCATTGTGCTATTAATTTACACTCTAACCAATAATGGTATTGGACGTCTTCTCATGTGTTTATGTTTCCAAACATCATCTTTGGCAAAATGTTCACATCTTTTATCCAATCTTATTACAACAATTGTTCTCTTATTAATGCATTTTAAGAATCTCTCTCTCTCTCTCTCTCTCTGTGTGTGTAGAAGGGTTTACTACTCATTCTCATCAGACAAAAAAAATGCAGGAAATAGAAAGTATCCAGATCAAAAAGGGAGAAGTGAAACTTTATTTACTAAGGAATCATTTATAGAGAAAATGATGGAACCTACAAAAAAGCAAACAAAACTAACAGATGAGTTTAACAACATTGCAAGACACATGAGCAATATAAATAAATGATATATATTTATATAAATTAGCAATAATCAGAAATGGAAAGCAAAAATACAATTTAATTGACAATGGCATCAAAACATTTATTAAATGTTTACGTAGGGAACCAGCAGTTAGCATAATGGCTATGTCGCTGGATTCCCACGTAGTCGACCGCGGTTCGTGTCCCGGACCCGGTGGCTTAAAACCCACGCCGGGCGCGTGTGCGTGCGTGCCCAAGATCCTGAGAGGAGAATGGAGGAGAAGGGATTACGGCGTGACCATCCCCCCTGGGGGGTGATTTCTCGCTTTCTGTCTCTATGTCTCTCTCTGTCTGGCGAGCGCACGCGCCCTACAGTGAAAATCTCTCCAAAAAAAAAAAAATGTTTACGTATAAATCTGACAAAACGTGTAAGACAGACACTGAAAACTACAAATCATTACTGGGGGAAATTAAAGTAGTCTTAAAGTGATCAAGTAATATATGCCATTCAAGATTCAGAAGACTTAATGTTGTTAAGATATAAATTCTTTTCAAATTGATCTCTAGATTCAACCAATCAAATTCCAAAGAAAATTCCTCCAGTTGTTGTTTTTGTTTTGGCAGAAATCAACAAACTAATTCTAAAATTCAAACAAATATTCAGGGACTACAATAGGCAAAAGAATTTCAAAAAAGAAGAAGCAGAGGTTGGAAGAGAAATACTACTTGAGCCCAAGAATTATTTTAAAACCCTAGTGATCCAAAGAACCCTATATTGGGGCCTTGGCATAAATGGAGTGAAATGGGTCAAAGGAAAAAAAAAAAAAATAGAGTCCAAAGAGAAATATAAACATTTATGGACAACTAAGTTTCTGACAAAGGTGCAAAGACAAGTGTCGAAGGGGTAATCTTTTCAATAAATGGTGTTAATTGGCTACTCATACATATCTGTATACCTCCATGCATCCTTCTTATCATAAGCAAAAGTAACTCCAATGAATCATAGACTTAAACATGAAACCTAAAACCATAAAATTTCTAGAATGAATGAAATCTTGTTACTTTGAATTGGACAGACATTTCTTAGATACAGCTCTATAACACAATTCATAAAAAAAAATTACTTGGCAAACTGGGCATCATTGAAATTTAAAACATATGCTGCTTTTCTAACAAAATATGACTTGTTCATCACTACAGGCTGGTTGAGGGCTGGGCCTCAGTTGTTACTTTGAAGTACTGTATGCCTAACACCTTAGAATAGTGCTCTGCAGGAAACAGGTTCTCAGGACCAGCAGTTAGCTTAATGACTATGTCGCTGGACTCCCACATAGTCGACCGCTGTTTGTGTCCCGGACCCGGTGGCTTAAAACTCACGCTGGGCACGTGTGCATGCGTGCCCAAGATCCCTAGAGGAGAATAGAGGAGAAGGGATTGCGGTGTGGCCATCCCCCCTGGGGGGTGATTTCTCTCTTTCTGTCTCTCTGTCTCTCTCTGTCTTTCTGGCAAGTGCATGCGCCCTATAGCAAAAACCTCTCCAAAAAAAATAAAATAATAAAATAAAAAGCATATACCCTATACTATGGAAAGTTAATCATCACATAAATTAGCACTTTAAAATTTTTATCTGCAGTGGCTGGCGGGGGGCATGGTGATTAAGGTGCTAGACTCGCACATGGCGGACCGCAGTTCAAGTCCTGAACTGGACAGCTTGTTTTCTCACTTTCCCTCTCTCTCTCTTTCTCTCTCCCTCTCTGGTCAAACTTAAAATAATAAGAAGAAGAGGAAAATTAAATAATAATTTTAGAAAGAAAAACAATTTATCTACAAACTTTAAGTATCTTGTTTTTATTTTTATTTTTCTTCTGGTGCTTATTTTTACCCTCATTCATGCACAAAGCACATAAATGAAGAAGGTTTGAAATGCAAATCAGTTTCAAAGACCCTCTCATTATCAACTCCAGGAAGATTTTGCTATGGGAAGAAGGTTGGAACTTAATTGTTCAAGTGAGATTTGGGGGTTTGCTCTAGATTTCCTTAATGTGTTCTACCTACTTTTTGTTTCCACAGGGAACTGAGGGTTGAGAGTAATGAGCACATATTTGATGTTTGGTATAAAAAAAAAAAATCAGAACTATCATCAAGACATACATTTTACACACTATTAAATTTTATATAACCTATCATATATTTTATTGGGAAGACAAAACATTCCAGGACGAAACCCTCCCAATCATAGAAGCAAGTCATTACACCGTTGATAGCTCTGCCAGGCAGTACTTTGTTATACGAAATCAAAGCCTGCCTCCCTTCAATTGTTCTAACCCATCCCAAGCTCTATGGAACATAAATTCTAATTCCTTCTCCAAGTTTCAGATTTTCACATGTCTGAAAGCGTAAATCATGCTGCCAGTTCCTCTGAAGCTGAATTCTTCAGCACCTGCAAACATTCCTCAGTAGTAAGAGTTACAGCCACTCTGTCCCTTTGTCCCCTTGTTTATTGACCCTGATCTTCTTTGTCTATGCCATCTGTGTCCATCAAGAATGTACCAACAGTAGTAAACATCTCTGTCCAGACACGGCAAAAGGGGTTTCCTTGATCCAAATATCAAGTAATTTGGTAAGCTTACAATTAGGTTTTAAACCTAGAGTAGACACCAGGTAGGAATCTAATTTAGTAGTAGTACACTGCTTCTCATTCCCCTAAACAGAAACTGAATCCACATCCAACACATCCTGTCTCTCATTTAGGCCACATATTATTACAAGAGGAAAAGAAACAATATATCAGGACAGCAGGTGGCGTGGTGCGTTAAGAGTGCTGGAATCCCACATGGCAAATGGTGGTTCGAGTCCCAGACCTGGTGGCTTGCTTTTTCACTTTCTATCTCTCTCTGTCTTTCTCTGGTCAAATTAAAATAAATAAATAAAGTTAAATAAAATTTTTAAAAAAGAGAGAACCAATATATCTACTTGTTACTATACAAACTTGGCAAATTAAATGCACATAATTCTATTTGCCTGTTCACAAAAGATCATATATGTGTGTGTGTGTGTGTGTGTGTGTATGTGTGTATATATGTATATATGTGTGTGTGTATATGTGTATATGTATCTATACACACACATATATACACATACATATATATATGCATGTATATATATGTGAAAGCAGTTTGTGAAAAATTTCACACGAATAATAAAATGTTTACTATTTATCTCAAATTTTAACAAATGTTACTCATAATAAACCCACAAGTTTTCAAATTAGACAAATCTGGATTTAAAATATAGCTCTGTTATTTGTTCTCCCTGACCTTGAGCAAGTTTCTTAAATTTCCTAATCTTCGGTCATGTTGCTTATAAAACTGTTGCTAATACCTCTCCTATAACTTCTTGGGGAAGATAAAATGTGATTATCTATGCGAAGCATTTACATTCTACCTGTTTGTCTAGGGACCCTAGAGATGGCTTCGCTATAATTAGACCTTCGGTTAAGTCTGTAAAAAGAGAATGTAGTACTATACAAATTCACAGGTCCCTTTCTCCTTACTAAGTTTAAACAGATTAAAACTGGCTTAGGTGGGGCCAGTAGATGGTGTAGCGGTTACGTCGCTAGATTCCCACACAGCTCACTACTGTTCAAGTCCTGGACCCAGTGGCTTAAAACTCACACCAAGTGTGTCTGTGTGTGTGTGTGTGTGTGTGTGTGTGTGTGTGTGTGCCCAAGATTCTGGGACGAGAGAAGAGGAGAAGGGATTGCAGTGTGGCCACCTCCTGGGGGGGAGGGTGATTTATCTCCCTCTCACTATCTCCGTCTCTCCAGAAAGTACATGCACCCTAAGGCAAAAACCTCTAAAAAAAAATGACTTGGATAATTGTTTTTCTGAAGATCTTGATAAATAAAAAGCTGGGTTTCAACAAGTTTCTTTGTCTTTTGGATAGCTACTCAACAGAAACAATTTGACACCTGCAATTACAGGGTTAAAATGTGGAGAGTCCTCAGCTCCTACAGACTCTGCTAAAAGTTTTCAGGTCATTTGGAAACTGTTTTCTAACAGAGCCAGAGACAGGTAGTAAACATGGAAGGTTTTATCTCTGCAACTATTTTTCAAAATGAGGCAAAAGAAAAAAGCAAAGAACTTTTCCAAGACTAGGAGATCTTTAGTTCGAGTATGTATCAGTGCATGTATAGATACATGTAATATGTTGTATGCCATGTGTCTATGTGATAAAAGGTCTTATGGGGGACCAGCAGTTAGTGTAATAGCTATGTCGCTGGACTCCCATGTAGTCGACCGCGGTTTGCGTCCCGGACCCGGTGGCTTAAAACACACCGGGCGCATGTGCGTGTGTGCGTGCCCAAGATCCCAAGCGGAGAATGGAGGAGAAGGGATTGCAGTGTGGCCAAGTTCCCAAGAGGAGAATGGAGGAGAAGGGATTGCGGCATGGCCATCCCCCTTGGGGGTGATTTCTCACTTTCTGTCTCTCTGTCTCTCTCTGTCTGGCGAGCACACAAAAACCTCTTCAAAAAAAAAAAAAAAAGGCCTTATGGAATTCCACTCAACTTGACTTATGAATAAGAGCGCTCATACAAATGAATCTAAATGCTTTTGAAGTTCACATGACTTAAGTCAATCTTGACAAAATAAGCTAGTTTCAAATATGATTTTTAAGAAAAGCTTTAATAAGTGAAGATCTTTACAGTTTCCAATGCATATTTTTTCCAGGGTTGTATAGCTCAGGCAATATCATATTTGTCATAATATGATGTTTTATATTAGTTTAACAAAACAGCTGGTATTGATTTTCATGGTGACTATCTGACTAACAGGAAAAATGAATTTATGATGAGTCTTCTCTAATATCTAGATTTTCACAGGTAATCAAGACATAATGGTTAAGAGAGATTTAAATGATTATAAATGGGGTATTTATAAGTAAAGTTTTCGAATAATTTGGGACCTTAAAATTATACTTAATTAAAATGATAAGGGTTCCTAAAAAATCTAAGTCATCTTCAAATAAGTTAACATGCTTTGATTAACAGAAAGTTTAAATATTTCTGCAGTTGGTCTTTTAAACTGAAATTAAAGATATCAGGTCTGTTAATAAGATTGTCCTATTCTACACTGGGAAAATTGGTTAAACAGTTTTTGTTTTGTTTATGAAATACATGTTCATAAGTTGCTAGTATGAATTTAAAGCTAAAGTTGCTATGACTTAAAAATTCTAGGGACCAGTTAGCGTAATGGCTATGTCGCTGAACTCCTATGTAGTTGATTATGGTTTGAGTCCCGGACCTGGTGGCTTAAACTCACACCTGGCACATGTGCGTGCATGCCCAAGATCCCGAGAGGAGAATGGAAGAGAAGGGATTGCAATGTGGCCATCCCCACTGGAGGGTGATTTCTTGCTTTCTGTCTCTTTGTTTCTCTCTGTCTTTCTGGTGAGTGCATGCACCCTATAGGAAAAAAAAAAAAAGTTTTGGTTAATATGAATAGCGCTACATACAAGATTACAAGGTTGATGGCCCTTCCAGAGATGCCAGATTCCCTAAGGTATGAAAGAAAGAGAGACTTTGGTGCTTACAAAATGACACAAATGTGCTCTTCAAAAGTATAATTTTTGTCAAATCAGAGGTAACAGTTATTATCAAAGAAAAATTTATAAATGGAAGTAAAACAAGGTGGGAAGAAAATAGTAAGCAGGAAAGACTTGAGGGGAAAATATCATAAAGAGGTTGAGGCAGATTCTGGCTGAGTAATAGGTAGAAGAGGAGTAAAAGGGAAGCCGTGATGCAAAACCGAGAGGGAAAAAAGCCAAAGCTAGCATTATAACTGTAAGACACACAAAAAAGACAGTTGGAGTCAAAAACCCAAGGCAGGACATATCCTAAGTTTAAAATTGTAAGTATCGGGACCAGCAGTTAGCGTAATGACTTGGTGGCTGGACTCCCACGTAGTCGACCGCGGTTCCAGTCCTGGACCCGGTGGTTTAAAACATGCCGGGCGCGTGTGCGTGCATGCCCAAGATCCTGAGAGGAGAATGGAGGAGAAGGGATTGTGGAGTGGCCATTCACCCTGGGGGTGATTTCTCGCTTTCTGTCTCTCTGTCTCTGTCTGTCTGGCAAGCGCATGCGCCCTATAGCAAAAACCTCTCCAAAAAAAGTAAAAAAATATTTCTAAGTATCTGGGCCTAATAGAAACTGTAAACCAATAAGCTTAACTATGTAGAAAGTTGCTGTTATTTGCATAAATTCAATAATACAATAGTATTTGTTGTCATGCATCAGAAATTGAATTCTTGTGGAGCTTTGTTGAGACTATCCTAATTTATTTTTCTCAGTAAGTTAGTTTATATCTCTTTTTAGTAAAATGAGGAATGGAGAGAGAAAAAAAATGTTTCAGAAGAAAATTACAATGCACTCGTCACTGGATTTTAGCTTTGTCCATATTTTTACTTTAAAATATTTTGTGAATCGATAAAATGTGAGAAAAAAAGTTTAGGATGAAAGGGAAGAGGGAAGGGAAGAAAATTAAAAGTACATTTAATTGACAAAAAATGAGAAGCTGCTGATGATAATGTATATAGTAATATCTTTGTCTTGACTGATATGAATGGTATTCATGCTGAAAAGAAAAATGTTGTACACTGTAAAGATATATGTGATTAAATGTAAATCAATAAATATATATTTTTTGAGAGGTTTTTCGCTATAGAGTGCAGAGGAGAATGGAGGAGAAGGGATTGCAGAGTGACCATCCCCCCTGGGGGGTGATTTCTCACTTTCTGTCTCTCTGTCTCTCTCTGTCTGGCGAGCGCACGCGCCCTATAGTGAAAACCTCTCAAAATAAAAAAAAAAATGAGAAGCTGCTGATGATAATGTATATAGTAATATCTTTGTCTTGACTGATATGAATGGTATTCATGCTGAAAAGAAAAATGTTGTACACTGTAAAGATATATGTGATTAAATGTAAATCAATAAATATATATTTTTTGAGAGGTTTTTCGCTATAGAGTGCATGCGCTCGCCAGACAGACAGAGAGAGACATAGAGACAGAAAGCAAGAAATCACCTCCCAGGGGGGATGGCCACGTCGCAATCCCTTCTCCTCCATTCTCTCGGGATCTTGGGCACGCACGCACACGTGCCTGGCGTGAGTTTTAAGCCACCGGGTCCGGTAGGCGAACCGCGGTCAACTACATGGGAGTCCAGTGACAGAGCCATTACACTAACTGCTGGTACCAATAAAAAATATTTTTAAAAAAGTAAGAATAAAAAAGAAAAATGCTACCCAAAAAGATAAAGGCAATAGGGGCAAAGGACGGTCATAGCCCCCACCTAAAGGATGTAAAAATTTAATCACTGCAGGCCACATTTAGGATCAAAGGACACCCTTACCATGAGCCTAAATAACATAAGAATTCTTTGAACCATTAATCACTACTTCTTCATAAAAACCTTATAAAACCCCATGTGAAGTAAGAGACAGAAACCCTAAGAATATATAAGGGATAGGCCCAAAATACAATCACAAAAAGACTAGGTTTTAAGATGGAGAGACAATAGTTTAGCTGCTTGCTCAGGAGAGGTGGCTTGTAGCAGTGACTTAATGATTAATCTAAGACAAAGACTTTTTTTTCTGTTCCCGCAACACCCCGGGAAGACAGTAATGGTCTTTCATGGTCCAAAGCTTTTAGGCCCAAAGCGTCTCCTGACCTTCATACTCACTTTAAAATTAGGAAAAATAACTGGACATATCTAGCAAGGGACCCTCCCCCACCTCAAGAAAAGTGCAGGCACCCCCAGAGAACAAGCACAGACAAAGCCCTCGGGCCCAGATCAAACCCCGCGCTTCAGTTCCTCATCAGCGACCCACTCAAGGTGCACTCTGTGCGGGAGCTCTGCTGTATCTTCTCTCTTAATAAACTCCACTTGCTTAAACACCTCTGCGTCCTCATTTTTTGTCACCTACAGACGTGTACCCGTGTCCTACAGCAGGTGTTATAGGAAAACAAGGTTAAAAGGAAAGGTTTTGGGGGACCAGCAGGTGGAAGGGTGGTTAAGGCACTGGACACTCCCACATAGCCAACTGTAGTTCGAGTCCCAGACCTAGTGGCTTGATTTCTCATTCTCTCTCTCTCTCTCTCTCTCTCTCTCTGTGTGTGTGTCTGATCAAATGAAAATAAGTGATTGAATAAATAAAATTAAATAATTCTTTAAAAAGAAAAAATAAAAAGGAAAGATTTTTATATAGAAGGAATCTTACATGATAAAATTGTTGTCCTAAGGTAATATGTCTAGATTATTTCTGAATGAAAAACAGAAATAGGGGACAAATATTCAAGGTAGAAAGCATGTCACAGAAGGTTTGAGTTATGTTAGAGAAGGTCTGAGAGGAAACTATAAATAACTATGAAGACAATTTTACAAAAGGATTTTATACATGATAAACTGATTAAAACTTAAAGAAAATGTTTTGCATATTAAAAGGGAAGTTCTTGTTCCAGTCAGCCCCTGATATTCAAAACATCTCTAAAGACTCATGCAGGAGTCAGGAGTGGCCTTGGGTGACCTTCAGGCTGCCACTACAGCCTTTTATAATCAAGACCAGGAGAAAAAGGTAGGAGTCCAAGAAAGGGGGAAAAGAAAATGTAAAAGGTAAAAGTTATGCCTAAGTTAGTATTTTCTTCCAAATCTATGTTCCAAAGTTCCTCCTGTCCAATGGCTCAGGGATTTCAGCGTAACAAAGATGACAGAAAGGTCACTGGGCTGGAAGTATCCAAACTGAGATACCTCACCACGGATACAGTGGCTTCATGGCCAGCAAATAGGTCATTGGGCTGCCCTGTGCCCCCAGGTTGAAGGAAGCAGGAGTGAAGACAAGGCCCCTGATCACCCTACAACCTGAGTAAGACTGAAGAGGCCTAGTCCAGCCAACCCCAATACAAAAAGTTAGCATCACAGGACCGGAGCCCAGGGTCATTTTAGACTGGCAGGTAAATTAATTAAAGTTTTTTTTGGATATAGAGGCTACCTACCTTATGCTGATCACCTATGTCTCCTCAGGCCAGCCTGTAGTTGGAACCAACAGGAGATCTTCCAACTTCACAAAACCCTACTTTGCCTTATGATTTCCTTGTTGTGACATGGAATTCTGTTTCGTATTTTGGCCCTTGTTTTTACATTTTATTCACTAGACTTGTTTCTTCTCCCCTAGATGTGTTTAAAAGCCAGATGTCCTTTAAGCCTTTCTGTATCATCCAAGCCCCTAGATAGACCTTTGCTGAAAAATCTCCAGTTGCCGTTTCTCGTCATTGCTTCAGCACAGCATGAAGCCACCAGGACAGTCTTCACGCCTTCTTCCCCCAATCTTCAGAGTAGGGGGAATGAGGTAGGAGATAGGCATACACACAGATAGTTAGGGTATAGACCTATGAGATGGAGCCAGCTTACAAGATGGAGTCACTCAGGTCAACTTTTTTTTTTCTATTTATTATTATTATATTATTAATATTATTATTTTGGAGAGGGTTTTGTTTTGTTTTGTTTTTTGTTTTTTGGGTATTTTTTGCTATAGGTGTGTGTGCTCGCCAGAAAGACAGAAAGAGACAAAGTGAGAAATGACCCCCCAAGGGGGTTGGCCATTCTCCTCTTGGGATCTTGGGCACGCACGCACACGCACCCAGCATGAGTTTAAGCCACTGGGTCCGGGACTCGAACCATGGTCAACTACATGTGAGTCCATTGACATAGTCATGAGGCCAACTACTGGTTCTTCAGGTCAAGTTTTTAATAGAAATCATCATTACTCTCACTAGAAATCAATGATTAGCTCTCACTGGTTCCTCACACAGAGAACTGCTTACACCAGCTTGAGATAACGACAGCTAACACGGACATTTTCCACATAACTGCTCTGTTCCAAACAAAGTGTAGTCTCTCTTGGTCCGGAGAGCCAGAGAGGAAGAGACCTTCAGCAATAACTTGCCATGAGCTATCATTTGAGAAATGGGAACACAACATGCAGGCTTGCACCTGCAAGATAAGGAGTTCTAAATGAGATTGCATTTTAGAAGCACTCACTAGGAAAAAAAAAAACATCAAAGAACAAAGCTTCTTCTTAGATTTGTAGAAAACATGATAAAAAGTAGAAACTTTATGGGCCACAGACCTCAGGCAAATATCTACTGAATGTTAATTCATTGAGGTCTCTGTGTCAAAAGTTTCATGAGTCCATTCCCAAATAAGAGAAGAATGACATAAATCACATGACACAGTTCCTACAGGGCTGCATGCACAAGACCCTCAATATTGGGATAAAAACCCCTCTCCTCAGAACCAGCAGTTAGCGTAATGGCTATGTCGCTGGACTCCCATGTAGTAGACTGCGGTTCCAGTCCCAGACCCGGTGGCTTAAACCGGTCACATGTGCCTGCGTGCCCAAGATCTTGAGAGGAGAACGGAGGAGAAGGGATTGTGGCATGGCCATCCCCCCTGGGGGGTGATTTCTTACTTTCTGTCTCTCTGTCTCTCTCTGTCTTTCTAGCGAGTGCACACACCCTATAGCAAAAACCTCTCAAAAAAAAAAAAAAAAAAAAAAAAATCCCTTTGGGACCAGCAGTTAGTGTAATGGCTATGGCGCTGGACTCCCATGTAGTCGACCGCGGTTCATGTCCCAGACCCGGTGGCTTAAAACTCACGCCAGGCGCGTGTGTGTGCGTGCCCAAGATCCCAAGAGGAGAATGGAGGAGAAGGGATTGCGGCATGGCCATCCCCTCTAGGGGGTAATTTCTCACTTTCTATCTCTCTGTCTCTGTCTGTCTGTTTGGCAAGCGCACGTGCCCTGTAGCAAAAACCTCTAAAAAATAAAAAAATAAAAAATAAAAAAACACCCTTTCCTCAGCTCCTCTTCAGCAACACATTCCTGGGACCCCGCTCCACTTGGGAGCTCTGTTTCTCCTCTCCTAATAAACTCTACTCTACTATCTCTTCTCTGGTTCCACATCTCTAATTCTTTGTGAGCATGAGACAAAGCACCTAGTCACCTCATGGTCCTGAATCCTGAAGTAGTGTTGGGCCTAATCATCTCAACTTCCAACGTCAATAGTCCATAGTAAGCCACTGCTACGAAATGCCCATAATTTTTATCCCTTATAAATGGCTTACTCAAAAACAGATTCAATTATTTTATTATATATTCTGCTTGACCAAGAAAGAATAAAAAGTATACGGTATATTTTTCAAAGAATCCAACTTAAAATAAATTTTTTATCAAAGCAACCAAGAGGATTCTGATTACATACTATATACTTTGTTTAGAGCTACCAATCTTAAAATAATCTTCCAAAAACCAACATTAAAAATGGTAATATACAATTTTTATAGACTATCTGCTTTGTACTTGGCACTGTGCTAGGTAATTTATGCAGCTCTCCGTGAACCTTAGACCAATCCTCTGGGGCAACTGTTATATTTATTTTGCAGATGAAGAAACTGGAATCGAGAAAGACTATAGCCAGACAATTTGGAGAAAAAAAGAAGTAGGGGGAATAGGGAAATAAAACTTTATAAAATGCGGGCTATTAAAATATGCCTTGTTACAAAAAATGATGAGTACTTATTTTTTCCAGTGTCTGAAGTTCACCAAGGGGATGAATCAGGACTTTGAGAAGCAAAAGGGCAAGAATAATTCAATGCACTGAAAACACTGATTTAATATACTTGGAGGTAAGGGAATAAAAGTCTGGTACTCAGGGGCAAAAAATAAAATTAAAAATCCCAGTAAGTAAGAGCTGGAGGTTGTATTAAATTCTAATACGGGCACAGTGTCCGAAAGAATCAAGTATAACTCCAGTGACGTCTTACTGCACACACACCTAAGAGCAATATTATTTTAGCCTTTAAAAAAAATGAAATACAATAAAAGTGCATTAGGTAATGAAAAATAGCCTTTGTGTTTTCCAGTTAGGCCATTTACAGAAGGCACTTAGTCAAACTAAAGACTGGGTCACCTCTGAAAACAGTGCTTTTATAAAGTTTTCGTTTTGTTTTGTTTTTACTGTCTCTTCTAGTAAATTGTTTTCACCATTTCATTAGAAATTAGACACCAACAGAACAAAAAAGGAAATAATTAAAAATAATTAGAAGTCCTGGCCCTGGATATTTTAAAAAGTGGTTCAGGCCAGCACATGGCATAGTGGTTAAGGCAGCTGAATCCCACATGGCCAACTGTGTGATTTAAGTTCCAGACCAATGACTTGAGAAACACACCAGGCATGTAGGACAGCATGCCCATACCCCTAGGAGTTATTCTTCATTCCAACCCCTTCTCCAACAAGTGCACATACCCCATAGCAAAATAAATAAAGACTAGTTAGCATTGCTTGATAACTAAAATTTACGTTTCTAGACAAAATTAATTCAAATTACACTGGTTATTTCCTTTCACTGAAACATCATTTTACCCAGGCTTTCTCTTCTATGTCATCCAAAATGCTTCAAAAATGTTAAATTTATGTTACTGATAAATTTTTTTGGTCAACATTCCACAAATTTTAACTTAAAACATGTAGAAACTTCTATGCATTGATTGTATCTTGGAAAGATTAAAATCTATCTTGTTCTTTGCTCTCTTTCATGTACGAAAATTAACTACTTTGGGAGCATTAAAATATTTTTTGGCAGAAAGCCAGCTTCTAGTCCAGGCTTCTAGTTTATAATACTGAAGAGAGAGATTTGAGAGTTTGTGCTTTACAGAATTCATTTTCTGATTCTGTTGAAGTATTTCTGAATTTTCTGTTCTTGTGAGCCTCAAAGATGCCACTGAAGCTTTCAATCTATGATTTGGTTGAAATTTTAATCGTGCATTTTTATGAGGCATTCATAATATCAATAGAATATTTAATTCTCCTGTACTGAAATTTTTGTGGTACAGGTAGAATTTAGGGAAATAAAGAATTTTTATCAAAGTATTTCCCTTAAGGCTATGTCATATTTTCTCTTGCTAGTTAATCAGCCTGAAACTTTGCAGTAGCTTAGATATAATATTATGAGTTTTTCAAATCAGGAATGATACTAATTTCTGTGAGGAGACCAGTCCCAGTTGTACACAAGTATTCCTCTGGGGATTGTGCCTTGCCTAATCAACATTGTCCTTACCAGGAGCAAAAATATGATAATTGTGGCATGATATCCTCCCCTGGCGAGGGGTGATTTCTCACTTTCTCTTTCTCTGTCTCTGTCTCTCTGGCGAGAACATAAACCCTATAGCAAAAATCTCTCTTGAACAAATAAAAAAGAAGAAACGTTTTTCTGTTTAGAATGGCTTTAAATAATGCAAGATCAAATATTAAAATGCCAATACAGATAAGCATATGCATGTCAATATCAGTAATATATATGCAAAGTGATACATGAATTCATAGAAATTCATCTACTAAGGACATAGCCAGAGAAGGACAGAGCAATAGAGCGAGTGAGAGAAAGTGAGAAAGCAAGCCACCAGGTCTGAGACTCGAGCCATAGTCGCCTATGTTGGAGTCTAGTGCCCTTAACCACACACCACCTGCTGGCCCCAAGGATCTTCATTTTTTAGTGGAGCATAGATAAGTAAAAAGTGGAATATTATAAAATTATGATTGATGATCTATAATAGAAATTTACTTCCCTTATTTTGAGAAGTAGCTTAAAACTGACAGGTTTATCTGAAAATTGTGAAGTTGAATATTTGGAGATAGGTAGAACTTCAAGATCAGTAAGTGATGTGATGTTTAAGGCACTGGAATCCCACATGGCTGACTGCAGTTCGAGTCCCAAACCCAATGGCTTGAAAATCACAAGAGTATGTGTATGCATGTCTAAAATCCCAGAGGAAAATGGAGAAGATGACATTGTGGCATCTCCCAATAGGAGATTGATTTCTCATTTTCCCACTCTCTGTCTCTCCCCAGCCTATGGTAAAAATGTAATAAAAATAAACAAGTAAGAATTGAACTAAATCCATTTGGTCTATTTTTCCAATCAACTGTCTCTTATTGATGCTAACAGTCCTTGAGGGACCAGCATATGGTGTAATGGTCATGTCACTGGACTCCCAAGTAGTCGACCACAGTTCAAGTCTCAGACCCAGCGGGCCCAAAATCCTGAGAGGAGAATGGAGAAGGGATTGCAGTATGGTCATCGCTCCAGTGGGTGATTTCTCAGTTTCTGTCCCTCTATCTCTGTGTTTGTGGCAAGTGCACACACCCTATAGTAAAATAAATAAATAAATAAATAAATAAATAAATAAATTTTTAAAAACCTCTCTAAAAAAAGTAGTCTTTGATGTTAGGCTCTTAATTTTTAAATTTATAATATCTTTTTTCACAGAAGTAACCTGAAACAAACAAATGATTTAAGAGTATATTAAGCAAAGAAATCTGGGTGAAAAAAGGATTTTATATATTATTCAAATACCAAATGCAATTTTAAAAAAAAGATTAATGAATTTGACCACAGGGTCATGCACATAAAAAGGTGGATTCCACATAGTCGACCGCATTTCTAATCCCAGATCTGGAGGTTAGAAAAACATGCCAGGCATGTGTTCATGCATGCCACAAATCCTGATGGGATGGGAAAATGAAGGAAAAAGGTTTGTGGCATGACCAAGCCCCATTGGGGGGTGTTTCTCCTCTCTTCCCTCACCCCCAGTTCTTTCTCTCTGGTAAGTGCATGAGCCCTCTGGTAATTAAAAAAAATAATAATTGCATGACCAAAATGATATAGACAAAGTAAAAGAAAAGTAATACAACTTTGAAAAAATATTTGTGACAAATATCAGATGATATTCCTAATTTGTAGCAAAATTTTTATGTCAACAATATAATGTTCAAAAATTCTATTGAAGTGGACAACATACATGAAATATTTACAAAAAGAGATTATTGGTCCTTAAAATAAGGTGCGATATTTGATTTCACTCATAATAACAGAAATGCAAATTAAACTAAAAAGAATGATCACTCTTTAGCCATCCAAAAACTTAAAACTTCACGATACTGTAATGCTGGTGAGACTGTACAGAAATAGTTAGCTCAGACATTGCTGGTAGAAATGCAAAATAGTCTAACCTCTACACAGGCAAATTTGTCAATATCTCAGAAATGTTATTGTTATTTATTCTTAGAACAGCCATTATGGAAAACTGTATGGAGTTTCCTCTCAAAACTGAAAACAGAATTATCATGTGAGCCAGCAATCCTACTTCTTGAACTTTATCCAAAAGATTTGAAATATATATATGTTATATACTACAGGAGTAATATACATATTATATATCACAGGAGTGTCTGCATTCTCATGTTCACTGCAGCACTATTCAGTGTAGCCAAGTTATCGAAGCACCCTGAGTTCCCTCAAGGAATGAAAGCATCAAGAGAAAGCATAACATACACAATGGCATACGATTTAGACTCTTCAAAAAAAAAAAAGAGGAAAATTCTGTCAGTTGCAATAATATGGATGGAATTGCAGAAAATTATGCTAAGTGAACTCAATCAGCCAGAGAAGGACAAATACCACATGTTTTCACTCACGTGTAGAAGCAAAACAACTAAACACATAGAAGCAGATAGTAGAATGGTGGTTGTAGGCCCTGGGGCTGAGATGGGAGAATGGGAAGATGATGGTGAAAGGGTACTGAATCTCACACAGAAGGAATTGTTTCTAGATGTGTTCCAAAGCATGGTGATAGCATATTGCTTATTTCACTATGGCCAAAGGAGTACATTTCCAATGTTCTCACACAAAAATCGTTAAGTATCTGAGGTGATGGATATGTTAATGAGCTTGATTTAATTTTTCCACATGATATTTATAAATTATAACATCATTTCTTACCCTATAACTTTATACAATTACATATTGTCAAATCACAATCAGAATAAGTTAATTTATTTTTTAATGAAAAGAATCATTCACGGATAGTAAATTGAGGAGGAATTGTAATGAAGAAAAAGATACTTGGAATTGAACTAAATCCATTTGGTCTATTTTTCCAATCAACTGTCTCTTATTGATGCTAACAGTCCTTGAGGGACCTCTAAAAAAAGTAGTATTTCATGTTAGGCTCTTAATTTTTAAATTTATAATATCTTTTTTCACAGAAGTAACCTGAAACAAACAAATGATTTAAGAGTATATTAAGCAAAGAAATCTGGGTGAAAAAAGGATTTTATATATTATTCAAATACCAAATGCAATTTTAAAAAAAAGATTAATGAATTTGACCACAGGGTCATGCACATAAAAAGGTGGATTCCACATAGTCGACCGCATTTCTAATCCCAGATCTGGAGGTTAGAAAAACATGCCAGGCATGTGTTCATGCATGCCACAAATCCTGATGGGATGGGAAAATGAAGGAAAAAGGTTTGTGGCATGACCAAGCCCCATTGGGGGGTGTTTCTCCTCTCTTCCCTCACCCCCAGTTCTTTCTCTCTGGTAAGTGCATGAGCCCTCTGGTAATTAAAAAAAATAATAATTGCATGACCAAAATGATATAGACAAAGTAAAAGAAAAGTAATACAACTTTGAAAAAATATTTGTGACAAATATCAGATGATATTCCTAATTTGTAGCAAAATTTTTATGTCAACAATATAATGTTCAAAAATTCTATTGAAGTGGACAACATACATGAAATATTTACAAAAAGAGATTATTGGTCCTTAAAATAAGGTGCGATATTTGATTTCACTCATAATAACAGAAATGCAAATTAAACTAAAAAGAATGATCACTCTTTAGCCATCCAAAAACTTAAAACTTCACGATACTGTAATGCTGGTGAGACTGTACAGAAATAGTTAGCTCAGACATTGCTGGTAGAAATGCAAAATAGTCTAACCTCTACACAGGCAAATTTGTCAATATCTCAGAAATGTTATTGTTATTTATTCTTAGAACAGCCATTATGGAAAACTGTATGGAGTTTCCTCTCAAAACTGAAAACAGAATTATCATGTGAGCCAGCAATCCTACTTCTTGAACTTTATCCAAAAGATTTGAAATATATATATGTTATATACTACAGGAGTAATATACATATTATATATCACAGGAGTGTCTGCATTCTCATGTTCACTGCAGCACTATTCAGTGTAGCCAAGTTATCGAAGCACCCTGAGTTCCCTCAAGGAATGAAAGCATCAAGAGAAAGCATAACATACACAATGGCATACGATTTAGACTCTTCAAAAAAAAAAAAGAGGAAAATTCTGTCAGTTGCAATAATATGGATGGAATTGCAGAAAATTATGCTAAGTGAACTCAATCAGCCAGAGAAGGACAAATACCACATGTTTTCACTCACGTGTAGAAGCAAAACAACTAAACACATAGAAGCAGATAGTAGAATGGTGGTTGTAGGCCCTGGGGCTGAGATGGGAGAATGGGAAGATGATGGTGAAAGGGTACTGAATCTCACACAGAAGGAATTGTTTCTAGATGTGTTCCAAAGCATGGTGATAGCATATTGCTTATTTCACTATGGCCAAAGGAGTACATTTCCAATGTTCTCACACAAAAATCGTTAAGTATCTGAGGTGATGGATATGTTAATGAGCTTGATTTAATTTTTCCACATGATATTTATAAATTATAACATCATTTCTTACCCTATAACTTTATACAATTACATATTGTCAAATCACAATCAGAATAAGTTAATTTATTTTTTAATGAAAAGAATCATTCACGGATAGTAAATTGAGGAGGAATTGTAATGAAGAAAAAGATACTTGTCTCCTAGTAGACTGCATAGTGGTGAGTGTCAAGGGAGAAGGCAGTATCTTTATTTTGGAGATAGCTGACATCTTGACCAGTAAGCATCACCAATGGGGATTTTGGACCCCATGTTTCTCATAAAAGACATGGCTACACATTGCAATATTCTGGCCAGAAAAGCATAAACTGAATTTAATCATAACAAAACACCAGACAACCCAAAAGGAAAAAGATATTTTAATAAATAACAAACTAAATAAAAGGGGGAACCAGCAGTTAGCGTAATGGCTATGTCGCTGGACTCCCACGTAGTCAACCGTGGTTCGTGTCCCGGACCTGGTGGCTTAAAAAACTCACGCCGGGCGCGTGTGCGTGCGTGCCCAAGATCCCGAGAGGAGAATGGAGGAGAAGGGATTACGGCGTGACCATCCCCCCTGTGGGGTGATTTCGCGCTTTCTGTCTCTATGTCTCTCTCTCTGTCTGTCTGGCGAGCGCACGCACCCTACAGTGG
>NW_006208732.1:914486-923960 GCF_000334495.1 Tupaia belangeri chinensis
AAAAAAAAAAAAAAAAAACTAAATAAAAGGAACCAACCCCCTCAAGAAATGTCAAATATCTGAGACCAGCAGGTTGTGTAGTGGTTATGTTGCTGGGCTCCCATATGGCCAACTGTGGTTCAAGTCTCGGACCTGGTGGCTTCAAAAATCACACCTGAAACGTGTGCAAGCATGCCCAAGATTCTGGGAGGAAAAGGAAAAAGAAGGGATTGTGGCCTAGCCATCCCCGCTAGGGGGCGTTTTCTCACTTTCTCTCTTACTGTGTCTGTCTCTGGTGCATACATGTGCCCTAAGGCAAAAACCTCTAAAAAATAAAAAAAAAGAAAGAAAAAAATCAATGTAATTAAAGAAAAAGAAAAATTGAGGAAAGTTTTTAGAATAAGAGAAAACAAAAATGGCAACTACGTGGAATATTTGATCCTGTAGTACATCATACAAAATACGTTATTGATTTAATTGGCAAAATTATAAGAAGGGTGGTAGATATAAAAATTGTAGAAATGTTAAATTTACTGACACTACAACTGCATTATGATTATTAAATAAGTTGTTCTTGTTCTTAGGAAATACATAACAAAGTATTTAGGGAGAAAGGATCATGCTATTATATATACAACACATGCTCAGATGGTTTGGAAAACAATAACCTTATTTATAAAGAGAATTTCAAATAATAAAACAAATAGCATACAACATTAACTAGCAAGTTTAAGTAAAAATAGAGCAATATTTT
The DNA here is from genome assembly GCF_000334495.1 of Tupaia belangeri chinensis. Taxonomy (NCBI): domain Eukaryota; kingdom Metazoa; phylum Chordata; class Mammalia; order Scandentia; family Tupaiidae; genus Tupaia; species Tupaia belangeri. Next base: position 915,220 of record NW_006208732.1, read on the forward strand.
TTATTTATTCAACTTTTAAATTTTAAATAAAAAGCATTAAAAAAAATGTATGTTGAGGGGCCAGCAGTTGGAGTAATGGCTATATCGCTGGACTCCCATGTGGCTGACCATGGTTCAAGTCCCAGACCCAGTGACTTAAACTCATGCCAGGTGCATGTGCGTGCGTGCCAAAAATCCCGAGAGGAGAATGGAGGAGAAGGGATTGCGGCATGGCCATTCCCCGCTGGGGGGGTGATTTCTCGCTTTGTCTCTCTGTCTCTCTCTGTCTTTCTGGCAAGTGCACACGTCTTATACCAAAGACCTCACAAAAAAAATAAAAAAGTATGCTGAATTATAAATTTTTCTTGAAAGTAGAATTACTTTTTTTTTTCTCAAACTTTCCATTAGACTATATTTCTATTCCAATTTGCATATCATCTTAGTGGACTTAGCAGTATGGCCTAAAGTAACCACAAAGTTACCTTTAAAAGTGGGTGAGCTGTGGAGACAGCTCCATGGCTCCTGCAATCTAGCCATTTGGGGAGAAAAGAAGATGTCCCACTGATAACTGGGCCTCCAGCATTCAAAACTCATGTGAACAGCCCTTCTTCAAGAGACAGAGAGCTCCATGGCTCCTGCGATCTAGCCATTTGGGGAGAAAGGAAGATGTCCCACTGATAACTGGGCCTCCAGCATTCAAAACTCGTGTGGTAGGAAGATCCCTTTCAAGTCTCCTGTCTCTATCTGCCTTTGTCTCTCTCTACATCTGTCTCTGTCCTCTCTCTCTCTCTTTTTTTTTTAATTTTTTACTTTTTAGAATTTTTTTAAGGTGAGGCATTTCACAGGGCCCTTTGGCCCCTCCTACCTAGCCCTTTATCTTGTTAATAATCCCCTCTCCTCCTCCCAGAACAGCCCTTCTTCAAGAGACAGACAGCTTCATGGCTCCTGCGATCTAGCTAATTTTTGAGTTTTATTGAAATTTTTTGAATATTAATTTTTCTTTTTAGATTTATTTAAAAGTTCTTCTCTTCTTTTTCACTGTTTCTTGTCTGGTATTTTTGCTGTTGTTGGTATTGTTTCCCTCTCTCTGCTTCCTTTTCTGCACACTCCTCGACCCTCAGATTGAACTTCCAAGTTTGGGAAGAAACCGACCATCCACCAGATGACTAGAAATCGCTGCAGGACCACAAGAAATATGGGGAAGCAGGAAAATACCTCTCCCACAAGGGAAAAGGATAGCTCCTCTTTATCCACACACAGTTCAATGGAAATCATGGAAATGTCTGATAAAGAATTCAGAACATTCATAATGGCAAAGCTAACAGAGATGGAAGAGAAGAGAGACAAGGAACTGCTGAAGAGGAAGGAGAAAGGAATTGACGTCCAAACATCCGGATAATAGGCATCCCAGAAGGTGAAGAGACTCATAAGGGCATTGATAATCTATTCCATGAAATCTTACAAGAAAATTTTCCAAACCTGGAGAGGCACTCAAAGATTCAGACCCAAGAAATACAGAGGACCCCAAATAGAATCAACCCAAGAAGATCTTCTCCAAGACACGTTATAGCCAGATTGACCAAAACCACAGACAAAGACAAGATACTAAGACTGGCAAGAGAAAAAAGGCAAGTTACCTACAAAGGGTATCCCATCAGACTAACGGCAGACCTCTCATCGGAAACAATGAGAGCGAGGAGAGAATGGGAAAATGTATTCAAAGTATTAAGGGAAAAGCAATTTCAACCGAGAATTCTGTACCCAGCAAGGTTATCGTTCATTTGGGAAGAAAAGACACGAACTTTCCCAGATAAACAAAACCTGAAAGAATTTACCAGCACCAGACCGGATCTCCAAGAAGTTCTTAAGGGAGTGCTATGTCAGTAAAATTAAATGCAGACACACAGAAATAAGAGTTCAGAAACTAAGAAAATGGGCAACTTAATTGTAGGGCCAAAAGCTGGAGTTGAGTATTACATCCCAGATTTCAATCTGGAACATCGAACCTCAACAGATACAGAAGAAAGATTAAGTACATGAGACTGAACTGATGAAACAGTATTCTACGACTTGACTAAAATATTGCTGCTTTTCTTCTAAGCTTTGTTGTCCGGTTTTAAGGATTTTTGTCCTGTCTTCAGCTATCAATAGATTCATGTTCCGACTATTTGAACAGAATACTAACCTGTTTCTAGGCTTTAAGTTTCAAAGAAATATCCTTACCAGTTCAAAACTGCTTTTCTTGAAACCATCGGCTGATCTTGCTATTGAAAGTAGTTAGATTACTTATGATATTGTGTGATCAACGAAATGTTGGGGGAAAAGGAATTGAAGACAACTGTAGACAGCAGAGATAGTGTAATAAGAGAGTGGAATAGGGCAGAGGGCTAGACATGGGGTAAAAAACATATATATGAAAGTAGAAATGGAATATTATGGATGATAACATGCATTATTAAGCCACTATGCAGTATATTCTAGATGGGAAACCACATTTAGAATGTTGTGATGATGCTCAGGGAATGAATGTAAATTAATAATAAAAAAAAATTTTCAGAAGAAAAAAAAAAAGGCATTAGAAATACCTATTTGATGACTGCAGTTAAGCTATATAGCCCTAGTTAGGTGCTACTTTACAGTATGTTCATTCTATTCACTGAGGTTTATGCCTAAAGTCAGTCTTGTGTTCATGGATATGTACATATCAGCTGTGCTTGCTATTGAAAATATTTAGATTTATTAAGATATTTAGTGAAACAATAAAATGGGGGAGGCATAGAAAGCAACAATAGATACCAGACACAGTGTGGGAGGAGGGTGGGAGATGGCAGAGGGTGAGATAGGGAGTCAAGGATGGGAAAAAAGGCAAAATATACAGAAAAGAAGAAATGGAAAATGATTTGTTGACAATAACACATATGTTGATGTGCTTGACTGAGCCAATATACAGTGTATTCTCAATGGAAAAATCTCATTTTGTATGCTATAATGATGTACAGTGAATGAATGTAAATAAAGAAAGAAAAAAATGAAAAAAAAAAACATTAAGCGTACATTGCCATGCAACTCAGCAGTCTAATTCCTAAGTATTTATCCAAGAGAAATGAAAATTTATGTTTACACACACACACACACACACACACAAAGTAGGTGAGCTGTGGACATATTTCGGAAATTTTAATATATACTCACATATAAATTAAGAGTTTGCTTATTAAAACATGAAACAGTGGAAGAAAGTTATAAAACAGTGATAAAAAAGATTACTTTCTAGAGGGTAGTGAAGGTAATGCGAAACAACTCTTCTTTAAATATGAATATCTCCTTCATGGTAAGGTATTTTTCTGAAAAGCACTATCCATTTTAAGAATCTACCTAAGCACATTGCGCTGAGTTATGAAACGATGATTGCATTACATTATGTAGAAACCCAGAAATGAACATCAATTCTAATAATAAGCTGTTGTATGTAGACATACTATCACAGTTCATATTTATAAACCACTCTACATTTCTTATATCACCAATGTGCTTTTTCATTATGCAAAAGTAGGGAAGTAATACATTTCCATAAGTTTTCAGTTGATTAAAATGTGATTAGGTATGTAAAAGTTGAATTATTTTTATTCTTATTCATCAGTGCATTATATTTTTTTCTTTACTTTTTATGTATTCTAGTTGTTCTAGAGGTTTATTTTTAATAGCAGTTTCTAAAATAAATGGGGCATATCAGAAATCATTTTATTTTGGAAATAAAATAGCTTAGTTTCATGGAGGTTTATGGCAACTCTAAGCTTTTCCTTTAATTTTCCTCTACTAACAAAATGATAAATGAAATGAAAACTAATAGTGTACTAAAGAGAAAATAAATAAAAATAATTTTTTGATAAAACTCATGAAGTGAAGGGAAATCTAAAGATCATTTGCTGTTTTCTAAACATGTGGTAGAATATTTATGCTTATGGGATGAGTGTACCCTTCTCCCCAAAACTCATGTGTTGAAATTTGGTTGTATTGTGAAATTATTAAAAGGATGAGAACTTAATCAGACTATGGGATTAAGAAGAGGAGCCTTTGGGACCAGCAGTTGGTGAAATTGCTATGTCTCTGGACTCCCATGCAGTCTACTGTGGTTCAAATCCTGGACCTGGTGGAGAAACTCACACCAAGCGCGTGTGCGTGCCCAAGACCCTGAGAGGAGAATGGAGGAGAAGGGACTGCGGTGTGGCCATCCCCCTGAGGAGTGATTTCTCGCTTTCTGTCTCTCTGTTTCTCTCTGTCTTTCTGGCAAGTACATGCACCCTATAGCAAAAACCTCTCAAAAAAAAAAAAAAAAAAAAAGCAGAAGTGGAGCCTTTGGAAGATGGCTATAATTAGACAAGGTCACTGGAATGGGTCCCCCGAGACTGAATCCTGGTGGGTTTATAAGAAGATGAAATGAGCTAGAACACGAACACAGAACCAGGCTTCTGCCATGTGATGCTCTACACCATTTTAAGACTCTGCAGATGGGGCCAGCAGGTGGCATGGTGGTTGAGGTTGCTGGACTCCCACATGGCTGACTGTGGTTCGAGTCCTGAACCTAGCAGCTTGCTCGCTCTCTCTCTCTCTCTCTCTCTCTCTCCCCCTCTCTGGCCAAATTAAATAAATAAATAAAGTTAAATAAAATAATTCTAAAAAAAAAAAAAAAGACTATGCAGAGATTTCCCCCAGTAAGAAGACCCTACCCAGACCTTAGACCTCTGAAGCTGTGAGCTATTAACACATAAACCTCTATTCTTTATAAATTACCAAGTGTGGTATTCAGTTATTAAGCAACAGAGAAAGAACTGAACCAGATATTATTGCAATATTATTCGTATTTCTAATGACACCTCCTCCATGTAAGGCATTGCATTATTTACTGAGAATACAACATACTCATCTTAGTCCTATTGTTTAGGATTACCCAATCTCCCAAAATGGCAACACATTATGACTAATGGACAATAACCATCTCCTTAGGCAAGAAGTGGTTAGTCCCTACCAGAGATATATAAAAATCCCAAATTACTTAATCCTCGGGTTAATCCATCAAAACTCAAAAGTAAAATGTATGTATGATGAAAAGACAAATAATCATTTGGAATGATAGCATATTTGACTTTTATCAACTCTAAACTTCTAAACAACTGCTATTAGTTTGGATTTTTTTTTTAAACAGACTATTTGGGGTATATAGCAATTTTATAAAACATCATGTAAACTATTATAAGGATGAACATTTTTAAAAAGTCATATTGAAACCAGCAGTTAGCGTAATGGATATGTCGCTGGACTCCCACGTAGTTGACCGTGGTTCAAGTCCCGGACCCAGTGGCTTAAACTCACGCCAGGCACGTGTTTGTGTGTGCTCAAGATCCCCAGAGGAGAATGGAGGAGAAGGGATTGCAGCGTGGCCATCCCCTCTGGGGGGGGATGTCTCGCTTTCGAGTTCTCTGTCTCTGTCTATCTGGCGAGCGCATGCGCCCTATAGCAAAAACCTCTCCAAAAAAAGAAAAAAAAAAAAAAGTCATATTAAGTACCCAGAAAAAGAGTTAGAGAACTTGGAGTCCTACAGGTAAATCCTACCTACATCAATAGTTTGTCTGGAAATAATATATTAGAAAAATTTAGGACCTTAGTCCATTCTTAATTTCTTCTGTTACTTTTGCTAATTATGATTCATAGAATTTGCAAGAAGGAAAGAAGATGCTAGAGCCATTAAAACAAAACTGTGTCCACTTCTACTTTGAAGACCTCTGTTTCACATACAGTTTCTTGAATCTTTTCATTCTTTTCTATTTTTTAAGAAAGATTTTCACTACAGGCACATCCACTTGTTAGATAGCTAGAGAGAGACAGCGAGTCAGAAGGCAAGAAGTCACCCCCCCAGGGGATGGCCCTATCCCAATCTCTCCTCCTCCATTCTCCTCTTGGGATTTTGGTCATGCATACACATGTGCCCAGCATGAGTGTTAAACTACTGGGTCTGGGACTTGAACTGCAGTCAACTATGGGGAAACCAGTGATGTAACCATTGCACCATCTACTGGCCCCATAATTCCCTTAATGCTCTATTGACAAAAAGTAATTGAACTAGAAAGCATGCTTCAAAGAGTTCATAGACCCCAACTTCTATAGTCCTTCATGATTTGTCTTCCATCGTATTTAACTTTCATATGGAAATTGAATTACACTTCTTGTGATCTTTTCTCATTTCACTCAACAAGTTCGTTGAGGTCATGAATAAGAATTCATCCCTCATCATCCATGAGCAGAATATTGTTCTGACAAATGAACAGCGTCTTCTGTTGAAGAGTGATGTATTTGATTAGCTTTAGGCTCTTCGTTTATATGTAAAAAAAAAATGGTTAATCAACTAATGCACAGATTTGTACTTTTCTTATCTTGGTGAGAGCTCATTATCTGCATTTCAATATAAATCAATGTTCTATTGGCAGACACAGCTAGCCAAGGCATTGTTCATATGCAGCTGCTATATTTGCAATTCTCTCTCTACTATTGTTTTAAGACATTTCCTGATTAAAAAAGCAAGCCATCAATGCAGGCGCAAAGTGTCATCATCTGTTAGACTTTTCCTTTTTTAAGAAAGGAATCTTGCATTTATTCATTCTTAACCTGAAGTGATATATCTAAATTAAAATCTAAATTTCTGTTTGTAAGGGAAAACATATATTATTTTGTTATTTTGCTATATTAATTTTATGTGCATTCCAGGCCTACATTGTATATCCCAGCATGTGTTCACCATAGAGGCAAAGAGAAACAGAAAGACAGAAAGCACGAAATCACCCCACATGGGGGCAATCCCTTTTCCTCCATTCTCCTCTCGGAATTTTGAGCATTCACACACACGTGCCTGGTGTGAACTTTAAGCTGCTGGATCCGGGACTTGAACCACAGTTGACTACTTGGGAGTTCGGCAGCAACATAACCATTTTCCCATCTGCTGATTCCAATACCTATTTTTTTTTTTTTTGGAGACGTTTTTGCTATAGGGTGTGTGCGCTTGCCAGAAAGACAGAGAGAGACAGAAAGCGAGAAATCACCCCCCAGGGGGATGGCCACGCTGCAGTCCCTTCTCCTCCATTCTCCTCTTCGGATCTTGGGCCCGTATGCACATGTACCTGGCGTGAATTTAAGCTACCAGGTACGAGACTCGAACTACATGGGAGTAGACTACATTCAGTCGACTACATGGGAGTCCAGCGACATAGCCATTACGCCAGCTGCTGGTCCCCCAATATCTATTTTTTGATACCATAGATATTAATGTCTATTTGAGACAAGTCAGTCCAAAATAGATACTTCAGGTTTTGTTTGTTTGTTTGTTTTGTTTTGAGAGGTTTTTGCTATAGGGCGCTTGCGTTTGCCAAACAGACAGAGAGAGACAGAGAGAGACAGAAAGTGAGAAATCACCCCCCAAGGGGGATGGCCACACCGCAATTCCTTCTCCGGATTCTCCTCTTGGGATCTTGGGCACGCATGTGCACGCATGCACACCCAGCGTGAGTTTTAAGCCACCGGGTCCGGGATGCGAACCGCGGTTGACTACATGGGAGTCCAGCGACATAGCCATTACACTAACTGCTGGTCCCAACACTTTAGTTTTAATTCTGGAGTTTTTAAGGCTTTTAAGTTCTTGAGTTTCTTCCTTCTTCCTCATCTCAAATTCTTTTAAAGTTTTATGCTATACATATATTTCTCTTTATTTTAAATTTAAGTTTTTTTAAAGTCTCACACTTAGTGGGTCAATATCATTATATCAATACTTGATATAGGCAATTACATCTCAGGTATTATTCTAGTGTTAAAATTATTTATTCATTACCCATGGCTATAACAATGCTGTGCAGCAAACAACCATAAAATCTTAGTGGCATCCAACAATAAATGTTTATATTTGGTCCCCAGACTATGGGTTGCTTGCATCTGAACTGGGCTTAATTGACTACTGATGAGGGACCAGCAGTTGGCATAATGGCTATGTTGCTGGACTCACATGTAGTCAACCGCGGTTCAAGTTCCAGACCCGGTGGCTTAAAACTCATGCTGGGCCCGTGTGCGTGTGTGCCCAAGATCCCGAGAGGAGAATGGAGAAGAAGGGATTGTGGTGTGGCCATCCCCCCTGGGAGGTGATTTCTCGCTTTCTGTCTCTTTCTCTCTCTATCTGTCTGGCAAGTGCACATGCCCTAAAGCAAAAAATCTCTCCACTAAAATAAAGAAATTGACTCACTGAGATTGCTATCTGCTCTGAGTTGATTGGTGTTATTTGGGCTCTGTCACATGGAGTCTTTGCTGCACTTTTCTGGTTGATCTGGTTCTGCTTTCTGGGTCTCATCCTCAAACAGCCTCGTCCAAGAATATTCTGGTGGAAAAGGCAGTGGAGCGAGAGAGACAAGAGGGATGCCTGGGAGCATGCAAGCTCTTCTGGTATCTGCTTATAGCAGATGGCCTTTTGTCTCAGCCACCCCAGGAATTCACGCAGTCAAGTGCAAAGTTCATTTCAGATAGCAACCACCAAAGACAGAGAATGGGGACCAGCAGTTAGCGTAATGGCTATGTCGCTGGACTCCCACATAGTCAACCGTGGTTCGAGTCCCGGACCCGATGGCTTAAACTCACTCTGGGCGCATGTGCGTGCATGCCCAAGATCCCAAGAGGAGAATGGAGGAGAAGGGATTGTGACGTGGCCATCCCCCCTGGGGGGGGGGGGATTT
>NW_006208732.1:923998-930744 GCF_000334495.1 Tupaia belangeri chinensis
TATTGCAAAAACCTCTCAAAAAAGAAAAAAAAAAAACAGAGAATGTAGGGAAGTACAAAAATTCAGGACCATTAATGAAAATAAGCTTCTACAGACTTAGTATTATTGTCCCACCGGATTTTGATCTTCTCTGTTTTGCTCAATAATACCTGTTTACCGGATAAAATAAAGTGATTGAAATTTATTCATTCAATCAACATATATTTATTAAGCACCTAATAATATGTGCAATTGTAGACTTAGCTTTCTAATGGTAAGACAGGGTGAAAACAAGACATAAATAAATAAAACATGCAGCTTGTCTGATTTTGGTAAGTTCTAAGGGGGAAATGAAAAGGTGATGAAGGGTTGTTTTAAACACAGGTGCAGAGAAATGTTCATAGATAAGAAAGAGAGGAATAGACCATGAGATATGTGTATTAATGTCCTCATTTCCTCATAGGAAGAGAGAACAGCACATGCAAAGGCAGCGGCATAGTTGGTGTCTTCAAAAACAAGGAAGCCACGGGACCAGCAGTTAGCATAATGGCTATGTCGCTGGACTCCCATGTAGTCGACCGCGGTTCGAGTCCCAGACCCAGTGGCTTAAAACTCATGCTGGGCACGTGTGCGTGCATGCCCAAGATCCCGAGAGGAGAATGGAGGAGAAGGGATTGTGGCGTGACCATCCCCTCTGGGGGGTGATTTCTGGCTTTCTGTCTCTATGTCTCTCTCTGTCTGTCTGGCGAGCACATGCGCCCTATAACAAAAACCTCTCCAAAAAAAAAAAAAAGAAGAAGTCATATTTCCTGACACCTCCATTGAAATAGATAAAGGGAAGAGACCTGCTAGGGCCTTCGTGGGGCATTGTGAGAGTTTTACTCCAAGTGCAATGGAAAAGAAAGGGGGAATTTAAGCAGAGAAGGGATAGACATGCATTAGAAATATTGTTTGCCTAGCTGCTATAGTAAGAACAGACTGAAAAGTAAAATAGAAACTGAGATTTTAACTCCTGTCTTAAAGTCAGATGGCTGGATTATTCCAAAATAAACAAAGTAAAAGGAGACAAATAATCCAGGTATGAAGCATGTGGCAAAAGGTTCAAGTAATGTTGAAGAAGGTCTGAGAGGGGACTGGGGGATTGTAAAGAATTAAGAAGATTTTCAGGACCAGCAGTTGACATAATGGCTATATTGCTGGACTCCCATGTAGCCGGCCAGGGTTCAAGTCCCAGACCCTGTGGCTTAAACTCACACCGGGCGCATGTACATGCGTGCCCAAGATCTCAAGAGGAGAATGAACGAGAAAGGATTGCAGAATGGCCATCCCCCTGTGATCTCTCGCTTTCTGTTTCTCTGTCTCCCTCTGTCTTTCTCGAGAGCCTTATAGCAAAAATCTCTCAAAAAAAAAAGAATTGAGAAGATTTTATGAAAGGATTTATATATGTCAGATGGTATCTGAGTTGGCTGTGAAGCGACAGACCACACCCCTCGGTGCTGCAGCACCATCTAAATATGGTAATAAGAGACCAAATTTGCTAGATTCTAAACTAGCACAATTAATAAGCAAGGTAAACATCTCGTAAATCTGCTTAAAAATATAATAATACTTACAAACATTTCTTTGCTTGGTTAGGCTGCTTGACGTCTTCTGACTCTGTTTACACATAATCTTGTTTGTGCATTGCTATTGTATATCACCTGAAAATGAAAAGCCAGATATAGAAAGAGAATGAATAAAACCAATCACAGATCCAGATTACATCTTTTCTAAAGTGCCTTCCCCACTGAACTTTGAGGCCTGACTCTTTTCTCTTGCGTAGAAGGAACTGGCTATAAAGTTAAGCCGGTCTGCAATGTCCTCCCCACGACTCTATTGCCTATAAGAACGAATAATTCATTGACAACTCCTAGAATGAGCTTTCCTAGCTCCATAGGACCTGACTCCTAAGAATGAACCTTCCAAGCGCCATGAAACCTACCAATGTTGTGTCCTAAACATGCATTCAGAGGAATGATTTTTGGCCAACAGGGGGGACTGAGAACAGAAGTCCGACTGCATTTTCCTATGTCTAAATTCCCTTCCAGAGGACCTGGGGTAAGTCACACCCACAGACATTAACAGGCTATGTTGGCTCATGTGATAACAGAAATCTTCCCATATCCTGTCCCTGGCATAGTATCCCTGTAATGGGCAAATGGCCCACAATCATTAACACCATTGTTTGACTCATTGATAACAGGACTCTTCCAATATCTTGTCCTTGGGACAGTATCTTTATTTATTTATTTATTTATTTTGAGAGGTTTTTGCTATAGGGTGCGTGCGCTCGCCAGACAGAGAGAGAGAGACAGAGAGACAGAAGGCGAGAAATCACCCCCTAGGTGGGATGGCCATGCTGCAATCCCTTCTCCTCCATTCTCCTCTTGGGATCTTGGGCACGCACGCACACATGCCCGGCGTGTGTTTAAGCTGCCAGGTCCGGGACTCGAACCGCGGTCGACTACGTGGGAGTCCTACGACATAGCCATTACGCTAACTGCTGGTCCCATTGGGACAGTATCTTGTAACCATATACAAGCCCCATTATCTCTGTTACTAATTCTTTCCCCAAACCTACAAGACTGACTCCCACATATCCCACCTTCCTGGACCAGGCCAATAGAAAGCTCTTAACTAAATTCTCTCATTCTCAAGATCAAATAAAAGGAACCTGATCATTCCAAGAGAGAGAGACATGTTTTGCCTCCTCTCCGGCCTAGGTCTTACAAATTCGTGCTTAGAATTAAACCACAGTAATTATTATTCTTGCAGAGTTGGCTATTTCCATTGACATAATGATGACCTAAAATAAAAATGAGGACAGGTTGTGTGACAAGGAAGTTATGTGCAAATTTTAGACTATAGAAAATTATTTTGAATATTTTCTATATGCTTGTATAGCCCTACACTCCACCCTTCACGCTCAGTGAAGCTGACCTCTGCAAATTGTTCTTTGATGTCTGGCTTCCATTAAGACGCACGAGAGAACCATGGGGCCATTCAATTCTTGGCTTTCTTTCTTTTTTTAAATTTTATTTGTTTATTATTTTCTAGAGAGATTTTTGCCATAGGGTGCATGCATTTGCCAGAGAGAGAGAGAGACAGAAAGCAAGAAATCACCCTCCAGGGTGGATGGCCACACTGCGTCCCTTCCTCTTCATTCTCCTCCTGGGATTGAGCATACACACACATGCACCTGGTGTGAGTTTAAAGCGGTCAGGTCCAGGACTCGAACTGTGGTTGACCACGTGGGAGTCCAGCAACGTAACCATTATGCCATCTGCTCATCCCTCTCTGCTGCTGGGATTTAGGTAGACAATTCCTGTTTCTCTCTCACAGCCCACAGTGGGGTCAAGCTCTTTTTCGATGCAGCTTTAGAGTGTTCCAGGTTAACATCTCCCTCATTGTCCCTTAAGGCCTAACATTGGTAACAGTTTCCTGTTACTACCAATCCTAGAGTTCTTCAGCACGCTTTTTTGATCTCCTTTAAACTTAACTGTACTTTTGGAAGTATGAGGGACTGGCAGGTGGCATGGTGGTTAAGGTGCTGGATTCCCACGTGGTTGCCTGTGGTGTGAGTCCCGGACCTAGTGGCTTGCTTTCTTATTGTCGCTCTCTCTCTCTCTGGCCAAATTAATAATAATAATGATAATTAATAAATAAATAACATTAAACAAATAATTATTTTTTTGAGAGGTTTCTGCAACAGGGCACATGTGCTCGCCAGACAGACAGAAGAGACAGAAAGCAAGAAATCACCCTCCAGGGGGAATGGCCACGCCACAATCCCTTCTCTTCCACTTTCCTCTCAAGATCTTGGGCACGCACGCACACGCGCCCGGCGTGAGTTTTAAGCCACCGAGTTTGGGACGCGAACCGCGGTCGACTACATGAGAGTCCAGTGACATAGCCATTATGCTAACTGCTGGTCCCAATAAATAATTATTTTAAAAACTCTACCAGATGAAGTGCAGGTAAGAGGCAATGCCTTGGAGGATACACTGGAATGACCAGGCACTTTGCTGCCATGGTGATGACAGTATCAGAGTGTAGTCAGTACGTTCAGTAGGTTGCCACTTTTTTTTTTTTTTTTTGAGAAGTTCTTTTGCCTTAGGGCATGTGTGCTTGCCAGAGAGAAAGAGAAAGAGACAGAGACAGTGAGAGGGAAAGTAAGAACTCACTCCCCCCCAGGGAGGATGGGCATGGCACAGTCCCTTCTCCTCTGTTCTCTTCCTGGGATCTTAGACACACATACAGAGGCACCTAGTGTGGTTGTCAAGACACCAGGCCTGGGCCTCCAACCTCAGTCGGCCATGTGGGAGTCCAGCGATGCAACCACTGCGCCATCTGCTTGTCGCAGCATGTTGCCATGGTAACCACATTCCAGGCCAATTGACATTACTACATAGTACTACGGACCTTCACACACAGTGCACAAAATTTGCCTTGTTAGACAAGTTCAGAAAGGCTGCGCCGGGAACCAGCAGTTAGCGTAATGGCTATGTCGCTGGACTCCCACGTAGTCGACCGCGGTTCGTGTCCCAGACCTGGTGGCTTCAAACTCACGCCGGGCGCGTGTGCGTGCATGCCCAAGATCCCGAGAGAAGAGTGGAGGAGAAGGGATTGCGGCGTGACCATCCCCCTGGGGGGTGATTTCTCGCTTTCTGTCTCTATGTCTCTCTCTGTCTGTCTGGCGAGTGCACGCGCCCTACAGTGAAAATCTCTCAAAAAAAAAAAAAAAAGAAAAAGAAAGGCTGCACCTAATCTAAGCATATTCATTGATTGGAATATGGTTGCTAGGATGTGGAATTAAATATACCACGATAGTTAATATCCTACAAGGCAATTCATTCATAACTATAACCTTTGACATTATGGTATCTATAAAAAAGAGTAATTTGCATAACTATCAAAGATCTAAGAGCTGATCTATATTTCTGTAGACAATCAAGAGCAAATGATCAAGTCAAACAAGGGTAATTTCTCCTGCAAAGGTGAATAAGCTTTTTTTTTTTTTTTTTTTAAAGAGGTTTGTGCTATTGGGCGCATGAGCTCACCAGAAAGACCGAGAGAGACAGAGAGATAGAAAGCAAGAAATCACCCCCCAAGGGGGATGGCCACGCCGCAATCCCTTCTCCTCCATTCTCTTCTTGGGATCTTGGGCATGCACGCACACGCGCCCAGTATGAGTTTAAGCCACCGGGTCTGAGACTTGAACCGCAGTTAGCTACATGGGAGTTCTGCAACATAGCCATTATGCTAACTGCTGGTCCCAAGGTGAATAAGCTTTAGGAAGCATGTTAAACAGTGCCCGACTATGTCATTAAAAGTGAGTGCTGCCCTCCCTAAGTTCCATGTATATTTTCTTTTCTTAACCATACGAAATGGTAACCACTATTGTTATTTTGATATTTAACCAAGTATGATCTACCTTCTAGTTCTTATTCTCCGCAGTGATATTGTAATGGGTTAAGAAATAAATTCAATATTGCTCACTATATAGTAATAACCACGCTTTAGGGTTTATAGCAATGGCTTCTAAAACTTTATAGACACTAACACGCCTATATATGAATACTTTCTAATTTTCATAGTAAAAATCTCCACACCCACTTAGAACGGTAATTTTTTTAAATCATCAAAGCCTCTTAGAGTAGTCATGTTAAAAAATGTGTAAATTTTTATGAAAGTTTCAATTCAGAGCCTCCAACCTGAGAGTCTGCATTCAAATGAGCCACTGAAAAATTAGATTGCCTCTTAGGTGCAGGAAACACCATTAGAAATTGCTTTTATATGCCATTTTAGAGTTCCGCCTGCTCACTCGGAAGCAAAATGTCAGAAAATAATGAATCAACATTACACATATTGAAGTTGCAAGATGGGAAATGGGATTTGGGTCAAAGGTCTCTAAGGGACAAAACTTACGAACAATTGAGTTTTTGACATGGAAGGGCGTGTAGCCTATCTGTGAATCCCTATATGCAGCCAGCAGAGTATGCTGTATGAGTTTGTGCTTCTAAATTTCTCCTCCCCAACCTCTCCAAAAACCTCCTGTTATAGAATTAGGTACCGTACAGACAAAACTGCTGGTGAATTCATGGGTATTGTGCATTATCCTGGATATAAAGGCACATAGTAATAAATAAACCTCTACAAATATAGATGAACTCCAAAAATAACCTCTAAATCCAGAAGGTTTATGGAAATGGAAAGGAATTACCAAATTCATGTGGCAAACCTACTCACCACACACAGAGCACAGAATTTAAAGATGGTTGTTTCTGCTGTTTCTCTGGCAGAGACCACAAATTAAGCTAGGTGAGCTACACATGGTATTTTTTATCTGTGCTTGCCAGTCCTAGAATCAGATTTTCTATACACAAACATTATTAGAAAAAAAGCTGTAGTAGACAGTTGTGATATGGAAGGGGATCTTTATAATCAATAAATACACAAACCTAGATTTTATGCTGATGCTTTGAAAGAGCTGAATAATTAACAGGTGATTAATCAATAAAATACAGGAAGAATTTAAATTGGGACTAGCAAGTGGCATAGTGGATATTAACGCAACTGGATCCCACATGATCGACTGCACAGTGCAAGTCCCAGACCTGGCAGTAAAACACTTAAGGCAAACATGCATCCGTGCTCAAAATCCTGAGAGGAGAATGAAGAAGAAGGCACTGTGGCATGGCCATCCCTTGGTGAGTGATTTTTCTCTT
>NW_006208732.1:930805-965385 GCF_000334495.1 Tupaia belangeri chinensis
TTTTTTTTCTTTGGAGAGGTTTTTGCTATAGGGTGCGTGTGCTCACCAGACAGACAGAGAGAGACAGAGAGACAGAAAGCTAGAAATCACTCCCCAGAGGGTATGGCGACACCGCAATCCCTTCTCCTCCATTCTCCTCTCGGGATCTTGGTCACACACGCACACACTCACACCCGGCGTGAGTTTTAAACTACCGGGTCCGGGACTCGAACCGCGGTCGACTACGTGGGAGTCCAGTGACATAGCCATTACGCTAACTGCTGGTCCCAGCTATAGCAAAACTTAAAAAAAATAATAATAATCTGTCTAAGCCCCAGCACAAACTGGAATGATTAATGAAGGCAATTAGGCAGAGACTGATACCATAGTGATAACATAAAGAAAGTTTTTAAATGATGAATTTATGCCATCATCAAACTGTGCTGAAAATCGTCCAAGATTACTCCCGTAGCCTGATCTGCAGATTCAGGGTAAGGATGAAAGCTGCTGTTCCTATAGAACTGCCACAGGCCTAGTGTCACCAGAAACTAGACAGAAATGAAATTATGCAGAAATATCCAAAACTTAAAAGAAAATGCAAACAGTTGAGTCATTACCTTTAGGTTTAATTTCTTTCTTCAATAGTTTTGAAATATCTTTTATCTGTTGATCTTCAAATTCTGTGCTAACCGTTCCATCACCTCCGTTTTTTTTTCTTTTTGAGAGATTTTTGCTATAGGGCACATGCACTTACCAGAGAGACAGAGAGAGAGACACACACACAGATAGACAGAAAATGAAAAATACTCCACTCCAAGGGGTGGCCTTGCCACAATCCCTTCTCTTCCATTCTCCTCTTGGGATTTTGGACAGGCACACAAGCGCATGCACCTGGCATGAGTTTCAAGCCTCCAGGTCCCGGACTCGAACCACAGTCAACCACATGCGGGTCGGGGCCTTTACTCTATGCCACCTGCTGGTCCTTATCATCCTTATTCTAAAAATGGAAATAAATGTAAAATGGCTTTTTAAATTTAGTAACTATAGTGACTGTGCTAGTTATCTATTAATGCATAGCAAATACTCCAGTAATTAGTAGTTTAAACCAACAATCATTTATTGTCTCAAAGGGTCCAAGGATCAGGAATCTGCAAGGGACTTGGTGAGAGGAAAATGTCTATCTGGTTGCAGTGAATCCTTCAGTGGGGCTAAACCGTGACTAGGGTTGAGGGTCTGCTTGCAAGAAGACTCCTGGCTGTTACCAGGAATCCTCAGGTTCTCGCTGGATTTTGACTGGAAGCCTTTTGTTCCTCACCATATGGGTCTCTTCTTTAGGGATGCCTAAGATTCTTCAAAATACGGCTGACTTTCCCTGCAGCAATCAATCTGAGACAAAGACGGTGAGAAAGTCACACACTGAAGCATTTTTAAAATTGCAAGACGATGCATGTACTCACGAGAGAGAGAGAGAGAGAGAGAGAGAGAGAGAGAGGAAGAAAGAGAACCTCTCAACAGGACATAGTCATGCCACAATCCTTTTCCCCTCCATTTCTTCATCCTATCAGGATTTCAGGCTGCCCAGGTTTGAGATTTGAACAGTGTTTGGTCACGTGCGACCTGGCTCCTAGTGCACTGTACTTAATGATTGTGTTATGGGGCCTGTCCCCACAAAGCAGTTTTATAACCTAGTCACAAAAGTGACTTACTTTGGGACCAGCAGTTAGTGTAATGGCTATGTCACTGGACTCCCATGTAGTCAACCTTGGTTCAAGTCCCGGGCCCGGTGGCTTAAACTCACGCCGGGCGCATGTGCATGCATGCCCAAGATCCCAAGAGGAGAATGGAGGAGAAGGGATTACGGTGTGGCCATCCCCTCTGGGGGGTGATTTCTCGCTTTCTGTCTCTCTGTCTCTCTCTGTCTGTCTGGCAGGCACACGCGCCCTATAGCAAAAACCTCTCCAAAAAAAGAAAAAAAAAAAGTGACTTACTTTGGGACCAGCAGTTAGCGTAAGGGCTATGTCGCTGGACACCTATGTGGTCGACCATGGTTCGAGTCCCGGATCTGGTGGCTTAAATTCACACTGGGCACATGTGCATGCATGCCCAAGATCCCAAGAGGAGAACAGAGAAGAGATTGCAACATGGCCATCCCTCCTGGGGGGTGATGTCTCACTTTCTGTCTCTTTGACTCTCTCTGTCTGTCTGGCGAGCGCACGCACCCTATAGAAAAATCTCAAAAATAAAAAAGTGACTACTTTGATTTTATAGATCACACAGACCAACCTTCATACAATATGGGAGGGGTTAACCCACAGGTGTGGGTTCCAGGAGACTCAAGTGCTTATGAGCAGTCTGGGTGATGGGCAATCACAGTGACAAATCAAATAAATACTTTGGACTGAGAAAATGCGGAGAAAAGCAGTGACCGAACCAGCAATCTAAAATACAGTAAGGACAAAAAGAAGAAGAATGTGCTCCATGTGCTGGAAAAATTAATCTGTGAAGACATCTAATCACATTCGATGTTTGTGTTAAAGATGAAGAGAGTGTGCATGCAGGAGAGAGAGAGAGAGAGAGAAGATAGAGAAGCCTGTCACTGACCTCTTGCTGAAGCCTCCCAATTAGCTAGGACCCCAGGTGCCCATCACCATGCCCATCTTGTTCAGGCTGGGCCTGGGAATCGAACCTGGGTCTCTCATACAGCCTCAACCATCAGGCTGCAGTGCCCTTCCGCTTGTGCCACTCTTTTGAGAATAGAGGTAAAGTAAATTAAACACACACACATTCACAAACACAAACTTTGCGTATTTAGTTTAGAAAAGGGGTTTCCATTTCACTGATCCTGAATATCATTACGAATTGTTTAAATTGCATTATTTTGGCAGAAGTCAATTTCATAATAAATATGGTAATTTGAGATGCTTTTATATGAAGAAATCATACAGTGACTTCAATGGAAAATCAACTATAGTAATGGTAATTATTATATTTACTTAAGAAATGGCCATATCTCAAAAAGAATAGAAGCAGAAGAAATACTACATACACACAAACACACACAGGCTAGATAGCACCATCTTTCCTGGGGTACATAGAATCGTGATCCTACAAAGACATCCCTATTTTAATCTCTGGAATTTATGGAAATGTTAAGCTACATGGAAAACATGAGTTAAGGTTGCAGATGGACTTAGTATTGTTAAAAATATTAAATAACCTTGGGCCAGCAGGTAGTGTGGTGGTTAAGGGGTTGGATTTCCACGTGGCTGACCACAGTTCAAGTCCCAGACCTGGTGGCTTGAAAAATCACACTGGGGGTGTGGATATGCCTGCCCAAATTCCAAGAGGAGAATGAAGGAGAAGGGACTGCGGCTTGGTCATCTCCCCTGGAGGGTGATTTCTCACTTTCTCTCTGTCCAGCAAACGTGCCCTATATACACACACACAAAAATCTCCAATAATAATAAATATTAAACAACCTTAAAATAAGCCATAACCTTAAAATAGAGACATCATCCTGAATTATCTATGTGAGTCCAATTTAATCTCTTTTTTTAACCTTTTTTCAAATTTTTTTATTTATTTAAAAAATTTTTTTTCATTTCATTTCTTCCATACATTCAATCACATTATTATTTGTCTTATAAGATGGATATTTCAACAGGTGAACATTTCTCCCTAGCACTGTTGATAAAACTACGAAATATCTTCAACAGATAATACCACACCTCTTTGTGCCATTAATACTTTTCCTCCCTGTCCCTCCCCCAAATGTCCTTCCTCAGACCCTCCTCTTTCACACACACTGTACTGGTATTTACATCTATATACTGCATTTCTATATCCTTTAGACAATTAGTTTCAGTCATAGAGTGCAGACACTCGGTATATATTAAGTGGGGACATACAATGCCTCTCCTTCATAGCATGGCTTGCTTCACTCAGCAGTAAGTCTTCCATATTCATCCACTTCCTGTCAAAAGCCAGGACTTTGTTGTTATTTATGAATGAATAGTATTCCATTGAGTATATGTGCCACAGTTTCTGAAAGCTGTAAGAGGTAGAAAACATCAGAGTGGATGTCACAAGGACTTGACCAAGTGCTACTCGCTTTCAAGATGGATAGAGGAGGCCATGAGGGAGCAGTGGTGTGCTCCTGCAGTCCAGGAGTCCTGGAGAGGCTGAATCAGGAGGAAAATGACATAGCCAGACCCTCTCTAAAATAAAAAAAAAAATGAATAGAATAAAAATAATTTCGGGTCAGCCCCATGACTTAGTCATTAAAGAAGGTGGCTCCTACATGACTAAAGACAGTTCGAATTCTCATCCCAGGGGTTTGCAAAACACACCAAGTGCATGCGCTCCTATTCTCAAATTCCTGACAGATTGGAGGAATGGAGGAAAAAGAATTGTGGCAAGACAACCCCCCCATTAGGGAAGATGTTTTCTCTATTTCTGTCTCTGTCTCCGGCAAGTACACATCCTCTCTTGCATAAATTAAAAATATACTTAATATGACTATCTTCTTTGTGCAATGGTGAAAATATATATGCATATATAAATAGAAAAAAAATTTTGTTTCACTGTTTTTATATAGTTTCAATGTTTATACTTTGATATAGCAGCCATAGTCTAAATCTCCAGCAATAAAATAGTTGGAATTGAGGATATATAAAATTGTTTAACAGATATTTTCAGAAAACTTTCTTAATAGTTTACACTTTACACTTCCTCTAGAGATACAGGAACCCTTTCTTACACATCACGTCTAAGGAAAGATGATGTAGTGCATATTGATTTCTAATAGTCTGATAATATATAAATTACAGGGCTAATTTTACATTTTTTCTCACTTTTAAAAGTTTTTATTTTTTTGAAGAAAAGAAAATAACTTTTATCTCTCAACAAAGAGAGACAGAAAGAAAATGGGAAAATAAGAAATCACTTCCTGGGGGGGATGGACATGCCACAATCCCTTCTTCTCCACTCACTTCCTGGGATTTTAGGTACACACACACACACACACACACACACACACACACACACGCTCTGCATGGTTTTTAAGCCACCGGGTCTGGTACTTAAAGCAGTTCACTATGTGAGAATCAAGTGCCTTAACTGGCATGCCACCTGCTGGTCCCTCTCAGATGTTTTTCTTTTTTTCTTTTTCTTTGGAGAGGTTTTCACTATAGGGCGTGTGTGCTCGCCAGACAGAAAGAGACATAGAGACAGAAAGTGAGAAATCACCCCCCCAGGGGGGATGGCCATGCTGCAATCCCTACTCCTCTATTCTCCTCTTGGGATCTTGGGCACGCATGCACACGCGCCGGTGTGAGTTTAAGCCTCCGGGTCCGGGACTCGAACTGCAGTCGACTATGTGGGAGTCCAGCGACATAGCCATTACACTAACTGCTGGTCCCTCTCACATGTTTTTTTGAAATATTTATTTTTTCTAAAGAGTAGGCTAGTCATAACTTTTGTCCAGATTTTATTCATTTGCAACTTGTTGCTGCTTTGTAGATTATAGATACTAATGTCTATTAAGAGACTTTTATACACATTTTAAAAAGCTCAATACAGTTAGTATGTCTTTCCTTGTTAAGATTAAGGAAACGTTAATCATTTAAAATTCTGAGCCTTCAAATTTATCTGAAGATTTCTTTTTCTATTACCAGTGGCACTATCATATTTTATTAAATAACCTATTTATTTTTGTCCCATATGGAACTATTATATCACATATTGTGTTGTTAATAAATATAAGATTCTATGTATAGTTACTTCATTCCATCCCTTTGTTCTATCAGCTTTTTCTGACTAACCAAATGATTTCATCAAACCAAATTGATTAGAACAGTATGTTCTGATATTTTGTTAAATAAATTCCCTTCCCCATTATTTATTTTTATTTTATTTATTATAATCACCAGCATTATTTTTAATTTGTTATAGGACATGTACACAAGAGAGAGAGAGAGAGCAATAGAGAGAGAGAGAGAAAGTAAAAAAGCAAGCTGCCAGGTCCTGGACTCAAACCGCGGTGGGCCAGGTGGGAGTCCAGCACCCTAACCACCACACCATCTGCTGGTCCCAGGCTTTGTTACATTTTTTTTTACATTCTTTAAGTAGTCTCTAGTATTTACTCTTGCATGTAGTATTTAAGATCATTTTATGTGACAGGATTCCAGTAATAGGCCTTTTAGTGTTGAAATTACAACGGTAACATATTCTCTGTGAATTTAGGGGACTGAAATTTTAGTTAGATAAAAATCGTCTCATTCTGAATTTGGTATGTGTTCCTATTGTTCAGATGATGTATAGATTTACATATGTGATATGCATAGGTATATTATCTGAACATACATAATACGTGAGAGTGGTATTTGTCGTAGAGTGCCTGGGTCAAATAATATTATCCAAATGTGTTGTAATATTTCCTTTTTTTTTGAGAGAGAGAGTTTTTTGCTTTTGTTTTTTGTTTTTTGGGTTTTTTTTTTTTTTTTTTTTTTTTTTTTGGGCTCGCCAGACAGAGAGAGACAGAGAGATAGAAAGCGAGAAATCACCCCCCAGGGGGGATGGTCATGGCAATCCCTTCTCCTCCATTCTCCTCTCGGGATCTTGGGCACACACACACACGCGCCTGGTGTGAGTTTAAGCCACCAGGTCCGGGAAGCGAACAGCGGTCTACTAGATGGGAGTCCAGAGACATAGCCATTACGCTAACTGCTGGTCCCCAAATGTGTAATATTTCTTAAGAACACTGTCGGGACCAGCAGTTGGCATAATGGCTATGTTGCTGGACCCCCATGTAGTCGACCACAGTTTGAGTCCTGGACCTGGTGGCTTAAACTCACACTGGTTTCTGTGTATGCATGCCTAAGATCCTGAGAGGAGAATGGAGGAGAAGGGATTGTGGTATGGCCATCCCCCCTGGGGAGTGATTTCTAGTTTTCTGTTCTTCTGGCAAGTGCATGCGCCCTGTAGCAAAAACCTCTCCAAAAAGAAGAAGAACCCTGTAGTTTTGAGGTTATTCACATGCATATTATTTTACATTCCCACTTTAGATGCTTCCTCACAGAATAGAAACATACTATTGATTTATGGATATTTATGTGGAACCCAGAAACTAACCAAAGTCTCATTAACTTTTATTGTTTTGTTTTTCATTTGTGTCATTCAGACTTTTCCCTCATATCATCAACAAAGAAATATATATTTGGTCTATTTTTTCTGGTGCTTACAGCAGAAATTTCTTATTTTCTATAATAAAATGCCTTACTGCATTTTCTAAAATCTAGTAAGCATTAAGTCATAATGAGCTATCCCTGCCAAGTTTCTGGCTTTCCTTTACATGGGTCTGAGTTTCAGTAACGTAGTGTTTACTGTTGACTTGTGGTAAACAGTAAGTATTATATTTATTTAGGAAATATGTATTGTACTTAAATTTTTGGAGGACTGATCATTGAATTTGTGTTGACTTTTCAGCATTGCTTGATACATTTTCTTTAATTTGTTGGTATAGTTTTTATGTATTTCCTGATAGTAAACAATTCTTGTTTCTTTGATCAAATGTTGCTTTTCTAATATCATTACTTTTGATATCTAATTGTATCCTCTTTGCTAATATTGTAATTATTCCAATTAAAAAAGAGGATTTTAACTATCACTTATTAAGTTTTATTGTTCTGAAAACCGTGTTACAGAAGATTAATTATTATAAGGATCTTCTACATTGCCATTTTTCACCTATTTTTCATTAATTTTTGTTACTAATATTTGAGATTTTTATATCTTTTATTGCCTGGAATTATTTAAACAATCTTAGAATTCATGGATCTTTAGTCTTGATGATTTTTTTTTCATTTATCTTTTAAGAGAGAAACAAAGCACCCCAACAGCATCTTCAGGTCATAGCACACCACCACCGTCAGCCAGCCAAGGTCCGAAGCACACGTGTGTCTGATATCTGCAGAGAGATTTATATCAGCACGATTCATGGTCCCTTCCGTGAGTAGTTAGTGCTGGCCATCTGGAAGTAAAAATAGCTGCAAAGAACACTCTAATGCCCTATTTTCATCACCATTTCTTCTTTATAATTGTGTATTCTTATTCTTTAAAAAGATACCTCAAGGGGCCAGCAGGTGGTGAGTTCTACTCCCATGTTTGGAGTCCCAGAGGGCATCATGAAACACCCGGTACATGTGCGTGCAAGCCCAAAATCCCAGAAGGAAAATGGGGGGATGGATGATTATGGTGTGGCCAAGTCCCTCCCAGGGGACTAGTTCTCAATTTCCCTCTGTGGCACAGAACTATAATTTCCAGGGTTGAGGAAACTCATTTGAAATAACTCTGTAATGTGCATGCTTCGCTAATCAAGGGCAGCATGAAACACCAGGTACATGTGCGTGCAAGCCCAAAATCCCAGAAGGAAAATGGGGGGATGGATGATTATGGTGTGGCCAAGTCCCTCCCAGGGGACTAGTTCTCAATTTCCCTCTGTGGCACAGAACTATAATTTCCAGGGTTGAGGAAACTCATTTGAAATAACTCTGTAATGTGCATGCTTCGCTAATCAAGAAATGTCATATTGAACGATATATGTACTTCTTTTACTACATAGACCAACACAATGTACTTCACAAATGACATTAGGATTTCATTTTAGAAAATCATCTTATCTCATAATAATGGAATTTTTTATCTGCTTATGTCACGCTTGGCTAGTATTAAAGGGTTGTTTTTTTTTTTAAAAATTAAGCGTTTGAAAATAAAAGCATTTAAAATGATTTTAATTTGATTTTTATAATCACATACGACTGATGTTTTTATGTTAATTATGTGATTGTGAGCTAATGTTTGTCTATATTTTATTTGAAATAGATCACTTTTCTATTCTCTAAATAAATATTTGTAATAAAAAAATCTTCCTTTGGGACCAGTAGTTAGCGTAATGGCTATGTCGCTGGACTCACACGTAGTCGACCGCGGTTCGAGTCCCAGACCCGGTGGCTTAAACTCACGCCGGGCGCATGTGTACGCGTGCCCAAGATCCCGAGAGGAGAATGGAGGAGAAGGGATTGCGGCGTGGCCATCCCCCCTGGGGGGTGATTTCCTGCTTTCTGTCTCTCTGTCTCTCTCTGTCTGTCTGGCAAGCGCATACGCCCTATAGCAAAAACCTCTCCAAAAAAAAAAAAAAATCTTCCTTGAAATTCTGCCATATAGTGAGATATCAGGAATAGTAGTTATGAACATGGAAACTATTTCTTCTAAATCTTAAATTCCTAAGCACGGGCATCTCTTCAGTGGCAAGACAAGAAATATACATTCTGAATTAAATTTTTTAATATAGGCATTAAATACATATAAACATATATGTATTTATTCTTTATAATAATGACTTTGTGGCTTTATTTCTTTTTCCAGAATCCATCTTATCTACATAAACTTGAGTTCTGTGCCGTCATTCATGCCATAGCTTTTCACAGGAGTACGGTTCTAATTAACCTACCTGCATAGAAATGGTTACTTTGTAAATGAAATGCTTGATATAGGAGCTTAATTCTTTCAGTGACTCATGCATGAATTTCTTCAAGATCATTTTAAAATTCAAGGTGCTAGTGATTTTTGAAAGCCGTCGTGGAGATATAATACACCTAATATTCTATAAAATTTAATATAGGAAATCAAATACATCTGCTCCAAGAACTTTCTTTTACACTTTCACATAAACCTAACAATTTTATTGCTGCATTTATTGGGCTCCATTTATATGGAAGCTGCAGTACCGTTTCCTGAAGGAGAGATAGACCAACTCTCTAGATCTCGTGGACAATAATCCAGACACATTTATTTTTCCAGGTTAAATTTATTTTCTTATTCATCCTTTATTTCCTTATCGTATTGAACCTATGAGTTCATTCATGCTAGTGAAACATGAGGCGGAATTTTTAAAAAATCATATATTCCCCAAAATAATTTTTAAGAGAAAAGTGTATATTTAAAGTATCTCTTTTTTAAACCATCATCATCCAAAGAATACTGTCTCTTCTTAATCAAGTAATCGATTTTCTTTTGGCAGTACTTCTGGAAGATCTTAAAGTGCTTCCAAATCTTATCCTGGCCTGCTCTTTTAAAACACAGAGTTCATAAAACTCAAAATACAAAGGAATAACATAATCGAGAAAGAATCATAAAAAACGATTTTGTAATATTTGGTATATTGATATTATTTTCTGTCTCCAAAGACTCACAGTGGTTCGCATACTCACAGTTGTAACGTGATGACTACAAACTAAGCCTATTTTGATTGGAGAATAAAACATGCATAATATATATTACACCTACTTATGATATGCTTATGCACAAGGTTACACAGACGGTAATACAGTGATAAAATGCAAAAGCAAGTGCTCTCTTTCTATCTAAACTGCTCTTTCTTTCCATTAGTATTCTATCTTGTGGGCAGCTCCAAATGCAGAAAAAAAAGAAAGTGTATTAGGGAAGCAAGAATGAAGACGGAAAGAGAAAGCAAGTGAAGCCACAAAATTGGAAGGGACAGAGACTTTTGGAAATGGGAAATAAGGAAATAAACAAAGCAGGAGCAGGTTACAGAACAGGCCGAGAGAAAACCATCCCTTCCCCTCCCTTCTCCTGTCTTTTCACCATTTTTTCTCATTCCATAGCTCTCCCCTATATTTACCTAAAGTCTGAAATGAGTAGAGCTAAAAATGCATGACCGATCCTTTTTATATAAATTTTAAATATACCTGAATACATATTGCGTTATTGTTTAACATGTAAGCATATCGAGATGGCTCAGTTGTTCGGCCCAGGGCAGTATAAAGACACACCTGTTTACTTTCTTTAGTCATGTATTGAAATTCTATAAGACCGGAATTCTTTATCAGAACATAACCTGTTACTTGAAATTGAGAGACTTCTGATCAAGTTGCCCTGTCCTCTGTTTTCCCCCTAAGTTTTAATTTAAGGATAATGATCAAAGTGCAGGTGGTTTTCTGGAGATTAATGATCTTCAGTCACCGTCTGTATCCCTGGGACAAATATCTAATCATTAATCCTACAGAAATGTAATGTACGAAAGTCATTATCACCACCATCAAATGGCAATTCGTTTTTCTTTCAAGTAAGGGCTTACCTTATTTCAACGTGATGAAAGGTCTGAGTTGGACATTCTGAGGGAGAAGAGCTCTTAATTTACTAAACCAGAAAATATCAGATAAAAATTTCCTGAGTCAGTACTGGTATAAATTTGACTCAAGGTTAGAAGTTTGTTTGTTTTCAAGAGACATTTTTGCTATAAGGCTCATGCACTCATCACAGAGAGAGACAGAGAGATGGAAAGTGAGAAATCACCCCCCAACGGGGATGGTCATGCCACAATCCCTTCTCCTCCACTCTCCTCTCAGGATCGTGGGCATGCATGAGAGGGTGTCCAGTGTAAGTTTGAAGCCACTGGGTATGGGACTCGAACTGTCATTGACTATGTGGGAGTCCAGAGACAACCATTTTGCAACTGCTGGTCCCAGGGTTAGGAGTTTTAAGTCCAATTAAGCCCAGTGCTGAGAGAAGGTAAGTTAAATGTTCCCTATAACGTGCCATTCCTATGGATTTGGATTCTTTCTTGTCTTCCTAATAAATAAATTGTTATTCAATTGCTTTGACTCAGTATTAGAGTTTACAGATCCCATGTGTCTAATCTATGTCATTAAGTGGCCAGTGTAATTTTGGGGAGTCGGTTTAAAAAAACCTCACAGGCAGTCGGCCCATTTTCCGTTGCTGGTGAGTTGCGATCCTGAAATTAGAGGGGAACTCAGACTCTCGTGTAACCATAGCAACATTTAAGGTGAAAGTGTAAAACCCCATATAAAAACTACTTACTTTTTTCTTTGATTCCGCATGTATCAACTAGCACGTGTGAAATGCTAGGCCAAATTCCATTCAGAGAGAAGAGAGCTGTAGGGACCAGCAGTTAGCATAATGGCTATGTCGCTGGACTCCCACGTAGTCGACTGCGGTTCAAGTCCCAGACCCGGTGGCTTAAACTCACACCGGGCACGTGTGTGTGTGCGTGCCCAAGATCCCAAGAGGAGAATAGAGGAGAAGGGATTGTGGCGCGGCCATCCCCCCCAGGGGGGGGGGTGTTATTCTTTCTATCTCTCTGTCTGTCTGGCGGGCGCACACGTCCTGTAGCAAAAACCTCTAAAAAAAAAAAAAAAAAGAAGTGCCCATAACTATGGGGAAAATATGTTCTAAATAGCAAACACATGACTACTATACTGAGCATGGGTAGGGAGTGAAAAGTGGCACGTACAAAACCGAAGAGGGGCGTGACTGTAGGGTAGCAGTAAAACACGATTCATCCCATGGCTGACCGAGGGAGGAAAGTTCTGGGTTTATGTCTGGAAATCTCCCTGAGAATGCTGAGTCTGTACATGCCCACGATCTAGAGCTGGCTAAGGGTCAGAGGTAGAATGAAGCATTAAGACCCTGTTGGGCCACCAGCAGGTGGCGTGGTGGTGGTTAAGGTGCTGGACACTCCCACATGGCCAACCACGGTTCGAGTCCCGGACCTGGTGGCTTCCTTTAGCCCTTTCTCTCTCTCTCTCTCTCTGTGTCTCTCTCTGGTCAAATTAAAATAAATGAATGAATGAATAAATCAAAAATTTTTAAAAAGACCCTGTTGGAAGAGCTCTCACTCTCTCTTGCTCATAAAAGAAATGAATTTAATCAAATATATACACATATACACGCACAGTGGTTTAGAGTGCGATGCAATTTTAGAGAAAAATTTCATAAAAGGCTTTCTGAGATGATATTCCAGTGTTCCTGAAGGATGTGAATGAGAAGATCATATAAGCTATGGAGTCGGAGGTTGCAGGAAGAAGGACTAGCAAGTACAAACTAAAGTCTTGGATAGAGTTGAATACAAAGAAAGTCCGCTGGCTGAAGCAGACTAAGCAAGGGAGAAGTATGGGAGAAGGCTGTGGATGGGCAGAGTAGCGAAGGCTATTTAAATCCTCGCACACCACAAGAAGGAGTTTGAGACTTCTTTTGAGTGTTATGGCAAGCCATTGGAGAGTGCTTTGTAGGATACAATAGAAACAAATTTCTATTAAAAAAAAAAAATTCTCTGGCTCCTTAGAAAGATGCTCTCTCTGATGACACTCTAGTCAGGTTCCTCTGAGCCCTCTTGACCACTAGGCCTCACCTTTAACCTTTAAAACCTACAGATTCCCAGCACACGTGATTTCATTCATGACCCCACCTCCCCACATACAAATACATACACTAACAGACTTGAACAAACACTAGTAGTTTCCAACAGTTTGAGGTGTATCTCTAGGATCACAACTCGAGTCCCTTTAAGGTCCTTTTTAGTAAAGCTCAAACCTACTTAAAGAAAGTACTGTCTGGGGACCAACAGTTAGCATAATGGCTTTATCACTGGACTCCCATGTACTGGACTGTGGGTCGAGTCCCGGACCCGGTGGCTTAAACTCATGCTGGGCGCATGCGCGTGTGTGCCCAAGATCCCGAGAGGAGAATGGAGGAGAAGGACAAAAGAACTGTAAGAAGTAAGGATTCAAATACATGAATAACAGGTTAATGAATTTCCCTAAGAAAGATATTGGATTGGAAACAGTATTACAGTACCCATGGTGAGGAGTGGCTGGTGATGATGTATTTTGAAGATAAAATGAACAGAAATTTATAATGAATTTAACCAAAATATTAGTAGTTTTATATTTTACCTAAATATTTTAATTATCCATAGGAATTTTGCACAAAATGGATAGTATTAGTCTTAGTTAATTATTGTATCACTAAAGAGAAATACTTGAGACTGGGTAATTTATAAATATAGAAGTGTATTTGACTTAAATTTTGGTGACTGGAAAGTACCAGAATTAAGTTCTCAAGGGAGTGCTATACCAGGAAACTTAAATATAGACACACAGAAATAAGAGTTCAGAAACTAAGAAAATGGCCAACTTCATGATAGGGACAAGTCTGGAGTTGAATATTATATCCTAGAATTCAATCGGAAAGATTGACCCACAACAGAAGATAGATTAAGTACATGAGACTAAATTGGTGAAATAGCATTTTATGACTTTTGACTAAAATATTGCTGATTTTCTTCTATGCTTTGTTGTCAGGTTTTAAGGGTTTTTGTCCTGTCTTGAGCTGTTGATAGGTTCATATACCTACAGTTTGTACAGAATCCTAACCTGTTTCCTGGCTTTAAGTTTTAAACAAAGTTCCTTAGCATTTCAAAACTGCTCTTTTGAAATTACCAGTTGAACTTGCTATTGAAAGTAGTTAGATTATTTAAGAAATTATGGGACCAACAGTTAGCATAACTCCCATGTAGCCGACTGTGGTTCAAGTCCTGGACTTGGTGGCTTAAACTCAAGTCGGGCACATGTACGTGCGTGCCCAAGATCCTGAGAGGAGAAAGGAGAAGGGATTGTGGCATGGCCATCCCCCCTGGGGAAGTGATTTCTCACTTTCTATCTATCTGTCTCTCTCTGTCTTTCTGGAGAGTGCATGCGCCATATAGCAAAAACAACAACAACAACAACAAAACTCTAAAAAATAAATAAAATTTTTAAAAAAAGAAATTGTGTGATCAATAAAATGTGGGGGGAAAGGAATGGAAGACAACTGTAGACACCAAAGATAGTGTGAGAAGAGGGTGGGAAAGGGCAGAGGGTCAGACATAGGGGTAAATATATATATAAAATGAAACTAGAAATGGAAAATTATTGATGATAACATGCATGATTAAGCCCCTATGCAGTATATTCTGGATGGGAAATCATATTTTGTATGCTGTGACCATGCTTAGGGAATGAATATAAATTAATTAATTTTTTAAGAAAGGTTCAGAAAAAAAAAAACCATGATAACTGTTTTTCTTAAAATTAAAAAATGCATTAAAAATACCTATTAGATGACTGCAGTAAGCTATATAGCCCCAGCTAGGCGCTACTTTATAGTATGTTCATTCTACTCACTGAGGTTTATGCCTAAAGTGAGACTTGTATTCATGGATATGTATATATCAGCTGTGCGTGCTATTGAAAATTTTTAGATTAACTAAAATCTTTAGAGAATCAATAAAATGTGGTGGTGGGTGGGAGGAGGCATAGAAAGCAACCATGGATACCAGAGACAGTGTGGGAGGAGTGTGGGAGACGGCAGAGGGTGAGAAGTAGGGAATCAAGGATGGGAAAAAAAGTAAAGTATACAGGAAGTAAGAAATGGAAAATAATTTGTTGAGGATAATACGTATGTTTATGTGCTTGATTGAGCCAATATACAGTGATTTCTGGATGGAAAATCTCATTTTGTATGCTGTAATGATGTATAGAGAATGAATGTAAATAAATAAATTTAAATTTTAAAAAAATGTTGGAAGGCGGAACTTTTTTTTTTTTTTTTTTTAGAGAGGTTTTTGTCGCTATAGGGCACGTGCGCTCGTCAGACAGAGAGAGATAGAGAGACAGAAAGCGAGAAATCACCCCCCAGGGGGGATGGTCACGCCACAATCCCTTCTCCTCCATTCTCCTCTCGGGATCTTGGGCATGCACGCACACGCACCAGGCATGAGTTTTAAGCCACCGGGTCCAGGACATGAACCGCGGTGGACTATGTGGGAGTCCAGCAACATAGCCATTACGCTAACTGCTGGTTCCCAGGAAGGCAGAACTTTGAGCAGAGCCTAGCATGGTCTACGTCCACATGACCTCTGTCTGCCTCGTTTCTTCTCCTTCATAAACCCACAAGGACTATCATGGGAGCCCTACCCTAACCATTTTTCCAAGGCCCCATGCTTTGACACAATTGGATTTATTTATTTATTTATTTATTTATTTATTTATTTATTGGAGAGGATTTCGTCATAGGGTGCTTGAACTCACCAGAAAGACAGAGACAGAGAGACAGAAAGCAAGAAATCACCCCCAAGAGGGGATGGCCATGTCACAGTACCTTCTCCTCCATTCTCCTCTTGGGATCTTGAGCATACACACACACACAGCCAGCATGGTTTTAAGCCACCAGGTCCGGAACTCGAACCACGGTTAGCTACACATGGGAATTCAGTGACATAGTCATTACACTAACTGCTGGTCCCAAATTCTTATCTTCTTAATCCCATTACATTTGCTCAATACATGAATTTTGGGGAGACTATTCACATTATAGCAGTATTTTTTTTAATTTTATGAAAGTATTGTGTTATCAGAAAAATTTTCATACATTTTTGCATAGAAAAACAGAAAAATAAGTCATGACTTTGCCAGTGACCCAATAGAATTTTCATAAAGTAACATGAAGGTGTCATGAGAACAGTTTGATGAGTTTTAACAAATAAATAGGCTAAGATTAAGAGTTCTCAATCACAGAAATACATAGAAATTTTCATTACCTTGAATTTTCTTTTGTATCCCTTCCCTTTCCAAACCTCCCAACCAAATGAACAACGGGTGTTCACATTTCTGTCACCATAGATTAGCTTTGCCTATTCTAGAACTTTATCAATTTTATCATAAATTATATACTCTTTGTACATGTTTTCTTTTATTCAGCATGATGTTTTTGAGGTTTGTCCATGCTGTTGTGTATTTTAGCAGTATATTCTTATTTTATTACTGAGTATCCCCAACTGAACATCTGTGTCCTCCCAAATCCATATGCTATAGCACTAATCACCAAGGTGATGGTATTAGGAGATGGGACCTTTTGGGACCAGCAGTTAGCATAATGGCTATGTCGCTGGATTCCCATGTAGTTGACCGCGGTTCGAGTCCTGGACCCGGTGACATAAAACTCACGCCAGGTGTGTGTGCATGCTTGCCCAGGATCCCGAGAGGAGAATGGAGGAGAAGGGATTGCGGCGTGACCATCCCCCCTGGGGGGTGATTTCTCGCTTTCTGTCTCTCTGTCTCTCTCTGTCTGTCTGGCGAGCGCACACGCCCTATAGCAAAAACATCTCCAGAAAAAAAAAAAAAAAGAAAAAAAGAAGATGGGGCCTTTGGCAGATAACTAGACTTAGATGAAGTTGTGAAGATTAGGTACTTGGGATGTGATTAATACTCTCATAAAAGGAAGAAACTCCAGAGTTTCCTCTTCCTATTATGTGAAAATATGAAAAGAAAGTGATCATTTTCAAGACAGAAAGAGAGCCCTCGTCAGCATTCAAGCATACTGGCACCCTGGTCTTGGAATTTCTAATTTAAATGACTGGAAGAATAAATAAATCTGTGTTGTTCAAGTCATGTGGTCTAAGATGTTTTGTTACAGCAGCTTGAACTGATGAAAACACTGAGTATAATTGCACTGCGTGAATGTAATACAATGTGTTTATCCATTCATTCTTCAACAAACATTTGTGTTTCCATTTGGGGACAATTATAGATCCAAAAGTTATAAACATCTTGTTTAAGTCTTTTATAGGACATGACTTAATTTTTCTTTTGTAAATACATAAATGTGAAACTGGCAGGTTATAGGATACTCATACTTGGGAAGCTTTTGGAATGACTCCCCAAGGGGTTGCACCATTTGTCACGCTCCAGCAGTGTACGAGTTTCCAGTTGTTCTGCAAAGACAAGTACCCGATATGTTGAGATTTTACATGTTAGCCATTCTCATGGACAGGAACGAGGATCGTTGTGGTTTGATTTATGTTTTTCTGATGACTTACCATGTTGAGCATCTTTCCCTGTGCTTTGAGTGTCTTTTTATTATTATTATTTGTGCATTTTCTATTTTCTTTTCATTTATTTGCCTCTTTAGCGCTGTATTTTTTTTTAATGTTGCCAGAGTGCATGTGTGCTCACTGGAGAGAGACAGAAAGAGAGCAAGAGGGGGAAACTGAGAAAGTACCCTCCATGGGAACTGGTCATGCCACAATCACAATCCTTTCTTGTGGAGAGCAGCCAATCTGAAAACATGTGATTAAAACATGTGGCCTGAAGACACATGCAGATAAGCGCTTCCATAAGCTACTCTAGCAGGGCTATGAGAAGCATTTACATACGAAAGCAGTACCTGCCTGTTGTCAATGGCTGTCTTCCTGGTGTTGTTGATACTCAATACCTTGATACTGCCCAGTATCAAGCTAAAGGAAGTCACAAGCATTTATCAGATTGTCCCCCAAAAGGATCAGAGAAATTAGATGGTGCCAGTCATCTTCACAACTTCAGGCCATTTACATCCAAAAACAACTGTCTTTGCATCCCAATTTCTCCTCCCTTATTCTCTTTGCATTCCGCTTCCTTCTTCCCCATTCCTTTTACATCCCATTTTCCCCTTCCCCCATTCTCTGCCCTTTAAAAGAATAAACCTGAGGCTGGTTCTGGTCACAATTTCTCCATCAGAGAAGCTGTGCCCACCCTATCCTCGCTTTTCCATACTTGCGTGTCTTTGTGTGTTTTGTTATTACGTCTATTTCTAATCCACAGCCTTCCCCACTCAGAGAAATGTGTTCATGCTGAGCTGGTCTCTGCTCTCTCTCCTTCAGTCTGAATTTGAGACACGCCCACTTACAATACCCAGAGTGTATCTCAAGCTGCCAGGTCTGGGACTTGAACCACACACTTGGCCATGTAGAATCCAGCCACCTTAATCACCCTTCCACAGGCTGGCCCTTATCTCTAAATTGTGAGAGTAGTTTACATATTTAGGATAAAATCCCTTTGTCAGATGTCTCTTTGTTCTGCAGCCCACTTCTGTCAAAAAAATTATTTGCCTTCTCCAAAACCATGGAGATACTCTGGTCTTTCCTTTGAGATTTCCTGTAACATTAATATTTAGGGATATAATCCATTTCAAATTAATCTTTGTGTTTGACATAAAGTCTGGTCAAATTTTATGTTTTACATAGATAGCCTTTTTTTTTTTTGCACCATTTAGTCAAAAGATTTTTCTATTCCCATTAAATCACATTAGTAAATTTTTCAAAAGTCAGTTAATGGTGAGTCTATTGCAACATTCTCTAGTTCCTTTTTCTTTTCTTAATGGATTGAATTGTGTATATTTGAGATTTACAAGATGTTATGGGATACACATAATAGTAAATGGTTACTTTCAGCATATTCATCTTCTCACATACTTTTTTTGTGACAAGGACAACTGATATCTACTCACATAACAAAAATCCTTAAAAATAACACAATTTTATTAATTATAGTACTCAGATTATACATTAGATTTTTAAATGTGCTCATCCTACATATATGCTCCTTTTCATTTTTCATTGATCTATTTGTCTACATTTAAGCCAATACAAAACTGTTTACTATAAGGATTATAATAATTCTTGAAGCTTAAGTCTTAAAAATAATCATTTGCAAGGTTGTCTTTTGGTCAGTTCTTTCAAGGTCTGGATCACGCACAACTGAGTCACTTTGAACCTCTCTCTCCCTTGGGAGGCACACCTAGAATGTCTTCCCCACTCTTCCTAGTTGGGAAATACACATTGTCATTCTCTTTTCACTTATAAATGGACATGTAATCAGGCCTGAAATCTTTGACCACGCAAGAGCATGGGTAAAAAAAACAATGTCTAGTCTCAGGCATATTTCGACAGGGTAATAGCCTATGGGACTGATGGATCTGAGGCTAATAGATCTAAGACTTAGATGCAGAGAAGAGAGTAGGTTCTTCTATCTTTGTTTTAAGCCAAGGGAGGTAATCTGGCTTTCAGAAATGAGCCTTGCATTGAAAGTTGTTGGAGGCTTACACATATAAATAAAATGAATCTCTGTCTACTTCATTAGTGAATCTTACTAATATATTACATAGGTTGAACCCTATAGCAGAAGAGAAGAAAATGGTACCATGATTCTGAAGCTATTGCAGAATGTAGTAGTTTGGTATTTTTTTAGTTTAGCATTATTTTCACAATCATATTATAGCAAACTTACTTCAGAAACTGATGTAAATGGGAAATAATAACTTTTACACTAATGTATAATTTTAAAAAATGTTTTGTGGCTTTCTATATAGTTCTACTCTAACATTAACTGAAAATCTAAATTCAGCTCATCGATACTCAATAGGAACTATAAGAGACTCCTTGTTGATAACATTATACAATTTTATTTATTTATTCACTTACTAGCAAATGCTGGCATAGGGGTGAGAATGGCTTTGCTCTTAGTAAGATGAGCTATCTCTGACAAATATTTTAAATAGCCCGTAAAGTAAAGAAGATAAATTTAACACAGCTTTTCTCCAAACACCATCATCACCCACTTGGTGGGACCACCACCAGCATGAGGATACATATTCCCAGTCCATCGTCTGAGCACCGTGAAACCTTCTAAAAGCACCACAAACCAGGGGACGTCATATGCTGTAGCATCCATGGCCAATATATATATATATATAAAGAACTGCCTCTAAAAAATGGAAACTTATAAAGCAGATGGAAAGATAAGTATTTTCTGAACTTCTAAAATGTTTAGATGGGTTGGTAATTCTTGCATCTTCTGAATTAGAATTTTCTATTTCTGAAACCATCAAAATATTATCATTGACAGGTTGTAGTCAAAATTGGCTGAGAATAGGGAAGGAGACTAAAGAGAGAGAGGGATTCTATAAAAGATGGTCACAGGAGGAATAGGTAGCATACAGAGTTGAAATCTTTCAGTTCCTGAGGCTCATTTTAAACAATACGCTTCATATCCATGTGCCCCTCTTTTAAGTCGTCTTCTATAAGTGCTGCCAAATAAAATAATCAAATTCCACGAAGGTACCCTGACTTAGTACATTCTCTTGTGTTGGTATTAATGAATAGTAAAAGAGTGACAAAAACCAGCAGGGGGAATAAAGCAGCTGATTGGCCAAAAGACCAAGTGTTGTTTACTCTATTTTGCTTTAGGTTATTGATATTCTCATAATAAAAGCTCTGGCGTAAATGTATCTAGTCTTTTTTTTCCTGATGTTTTTCAGTTGTCTTTTAATGATGCATAAGATTCAGTGAGATCGTGTTAGTATATACAATATTATGCTTTAAGTTCTTTGTACACATTACCTTGGTCAATCTTTAGATAGTGGACTTGTGCATTGTAGAAAGGTTTGACTATAAGGTAATGGCTAAAAAACTGCCTTAAAGTTAGATACAAGTATTAGAATCCTGTGTCTTCCATGTCTTGGCTGTGTAATTTGAATAAGATACTTAAATTATATCCTTTCAGTTTCCTTATTCTTAAGGTAGAAGTATGCTTACCTTACTGGGCAATTGTAGAGTTAAATACATTTTTACATAAAGAATACTTAAAATATGCTTGGTAAATTATGTACACAGGGGGATCAGTAGGTGGCATAATGGCTATGTCGCAGTTCAAGTCCCGGACCCGGTGGCTTAAACTCACACCAGGTGCATGTGTGTGTGTGTGTGCCCAAGATCCCTAGAAGAGAATGAAGGAGAGTGGATTATGGCATGGCCATCTCCCCTGGGGAATGATTTCTCGCTTTCTGTCTCTCTTTCTCTCTCTCTTTCTGGTGAGCACATGCACCATATAGCAAAACCTCTCAAAAAAAAAAAAATTATGTACTCATGTAATAAGTTGGATCCATTTTAAAAGATTGATTTAATTCTTTTTTTTTCCTTAAAGAGAGATTTGTGCCTTATGCTACAGGCGCTCACCAGAGAGACACAGAGACAATGAGAGAGAAAGTGAGAAATCAGCCCCCAGGGGAGATAGTCAAGCCATAATCCCTTTTCCTCCAGGGATCTAGGATATTTATGCACATGCCTAGCACAATTTTCAAGCCCCCAATCCCAGCACACAAACCATGGTTGCCCATGAGGGAGTCCAACAACATACCCATTACATCATCTGCTGGCCCCAGATTAATTATAATTTTCTACTCTTCACAACTTTAGTGGTAGAAATAGCTGTAAAATTAAAACGGGATTTAAAAACAAAAGTCTGTCTGGCATCCATACTCTCTTCTGTCTCATTCCCCTCATTTGGTAAAGCATCAAAAACAAGGCCTATGACACATACATTTGTTGAATGCATTTATAGAACAATATTTTAAAAAGAACTCAATGACTGTACAATACCACCAATAAATAATATTTCAGCAAGGTGAAGACTAGAAAGGATGCTATGATATTTGCAGTAATCCCAGGACACCTTTTAATTCAGACATGATCATTGTTTTCCTCTGTAAGAACACTTGTCAAGTAACTATTATTATCTTGTAAAAGCCAATTAATGTCTTCTTTATTCATAGTCAAATAATGTTCTAACCAGGAAGAGGTCACTTAGCGAGAACCCTTGGACTGGTTTTCAGAACCAGGGCTGAATTTGCAAAGCTTTGCAATGAATCTGATCTGCAAGTGACTTCCTTCCCCCCCCTCCACATTGCTCATATACCCAGGAAAATTTAAACCAATTTGTCACAAAAAATATCTGGCAAGCAAGTATTCTTCCATACGCATATCATTACTACTAAGGGGGAAAGAGGGGAGATGATAGGGAAATGTTAAGTTGTTCTAGGAAAATTATCCAGGTCACATACCTAACCCTGCTTGTCCATTAATTAATATTTTCTTTTTAAAATATGTAATTATATTCTTTTTTAAAGTTGGCTTATTTAGTTCTTCCATGAGAGAAAGCTACAGAGAGAGAGAAACAGAAAGAGGAAATAAGAGGTGGAGCAAGACAAGCAATCACAAACAGGTCTTATGCCTCAATGTACCCGCAGTTTCAGCCAGCCTTGAGCATGGGTGTGCATACATGCCCAGCAGAGGTCCTGAGGCCCGATGACATGAACCCGTGAGCTTTCCACATAGATCCAACTGTACCTTTGATTGGCCCCATCATCACTTGAAGCTTAACAATAAAATAGCAAAGAAGTGTCAAGTAAATTGTCTTGTATTGTTCTTAGAGAAGACATAAGACAGTGTAAGACAAAGATTATGTTCAAAGAGAAGTCATGACCTCTCACATTTAAAGAACCTTAAAATATATATTGAATGTTGTATTTATTTAAAAAAAAAAAAAGAACTTCCATAAAATAACTACTACTTCTTCTTTATGGCAAAAGAAAACAGCACTCAGAAATTTCAACATATATTCTCTTTTTTTTTTTTTTTTTTTTGGAGAGATTTTCACTGTAGGGCGCGTGCGCTCGCCAGACAGACAGAGAGAGACAGAGAGACAGAAAGCGAGAAATCACCCCCCAGGGGGGATGGTCACGCCGCAATCCCTTCTCCTCCATTCTCCTCTCGGGATCTTGGGCACACACGCACACGCGCCCGGCGTGAGTTTTAAGCCACCGGGTCCGGGACACGAACCGCGGTCGACTACGTGGGAGTCCAGCGACATAGCCATTACGCTAACTGCTGGTTCCCAACATATATTCTCTTATAGCAAGGTTTATAATAAGAATGCGTCAAGTCTTTTGACACCAAGTCCAGTCAGTATTTGGTTGCTATCCTATAGCTGATTGCTAAGGTAGCATTTTTCTGCTCTGTGATGTTTTCTCTTTCTTTTTTTTAGAGACAGATTTTTGCCATATGGCATGTATGTTCACTGGAGAGACAGAAGACAGAGACAGAAAGTTAGAAATCACCCCTCAGGGGTTAAGTCCACACCACAGTCCTCCTCCATTCTCCACTCAGGACTTTGGGCATGCACGCACATGTGCCTAGTGTGATTTTTAAGTCACACTGGAACTTGAACCACGGTTGACTACATGGGAGTCCAGCAACTTAACCATTATGCCACCTGCTGGCCCCAATGTTTTCTATTTCTTTTGTTGTCTGTCTTTTCTTTTTTTCTATTTTTTAAAATTTCAAGTTCTTTTATACATTCTATCACATTATTTAACTTGCAAAGTGAAAATTCCAACATGTGTACATTTCTCCGCAGTCTAATTGATAATACTATAAAGTTATCTTCAACAGATAATACCCCATTTTCTTGTCCCATTAATGCTATGCCTCTCTATTTTTCTCCTTAATGTCCTTCCTCAGACTCTATTCGTTCACCCACTCTCTGTTTGTCTTTTTTAAATTTTTGCCATAGGATGTTTGAGCTCACCAGAGAGACAGAGACAGAGAGCGAGGGAAAGTGAAAAATCACCCCCCAGGGGGCATGGACACCCTGCAATTCCTTCTCCTCCGTTCTTCTCTCAGGATTTTGTGCACACAGGCACTTGTGACAGGTGTTTTTCAAGTCTCTGGGTCTGGGATTCAAACCTTAGCCATGTGGGGTCTAGCTCTTTACCTCCACACAATCTGTTGGCTCGTATTTTCTATTTTATTAACTTCTTTATCTAAAACAATAACAATTTTGTGTTAAAGCCATTATTGTTATGTAAAATGACATGATAGACCCCAAATTCAAAATTGAATGGGGAAGAATATTTTATAAAGGTTAAGAGCACAATGGGAACCAGTAGTTAACATAATGGCTATGGCACTGGACTCCCATGTAGTCGACCGTGGTTCGCATCCTGGACCCGGTGGCTCAAAACTCACACCGGGTGCGTGTGCGTGCGTGCCCAAGATCCCGAGAGGAGAATGGAGGAGAAGGGATTGCGGCGTGACCATCCCCCCTGGGGGGTGATTTCTCGCTTTCTGTCTCTATGCCTCTGTCTGTCTGGCGAGCGCACGCGCCCTATAGTGAAAATCTCCCAAAAAAAGAAAAAAAAAAAGGTTAAGAGCACAACGTTAGTAGATCCTAGTGTACATTCTGTGCCAATCACTTGGTTAGTTGGACTTAATTAAATTAAATTGCTTAACTCCTCTTTGTCTTAACAGTTTAATGTATAAAACTGAAATAATAATTTCATCTCATAAGGCTATAAGAACTAAATGTCAGTGTTTTAATATTCTCGGAACAATTATTGGTTCATGGTAATCCTTCAATAAACCCTAGTTGATTTTATTATTGCTGTCACTGATGTTGAAACATATTTAAATCAAATTATCTAATGTCTTCTTTGTAAACTCTTTGCATCACAACCCAAAACACTAGTGTATAACCAAATAGAATACAAAATGCATAACCAAATAGTTAAACATAATCTGCACCTCCAAAGAAAAGTCCCAATATATCCAAGATAGAAAAACAGAAACTATATCTATTTGTTTGATTTTCATGTATTTCAATAGCACTAAAACTCATTTCCCTCATCTTTGGCATAAAATTATCTCCTAAAAGTATCTAAAACTTTTGATAAAAATAATTTAAAGTTGTTATACTTAAGAATTTTTCGTATTGGGACCAGCAGATGGTGTAATGGTTACATTGCTGGACTCCCATGTAGCTGACCACAGTACAAGTCCCAGACCTAGTGGCTTAAAACTCACACCAGGCACGTATTGCATGAGTGCCCTAAATCCAGAGAAGAAAATGGAGGAGAAGTTACTGCGGTGTGGCAATCCCCCCAGTGGGAGTGATTTCTCACTTTCTATCTCTGTTTTTCCAGCTAGTGCATTTGTCCTATAGCAAAAATCTCTCTTAAAAGAAAAAAAAAGGTTTATTATTACTATATGAAGATTTCACTGATAGAGCAGAGATTAGTAAATACATAGGGATTTTGAAATTGACCAGTGGGTAATTACATGACTGTATTTGAAGGAGGGGAAATATACTCTACGTAGAAAGATATAGTGAAACTACAATAAGTTAAAAATAATTCCAAGAGTTATAAAGACAATTTAAAGAAAGTATAATAATACCACCTAGAGATAGAAAATTGATTAATTTGGGGCTGAAGAAAATCAAGTCTTGTTTTACATACTTTATCTTTTTTTTTTTTTTTTTGAGATGTTTTTGCTATAGGGTGCATGCGCTCGCCAGACAGACAGAGAGAGACATAGAGACAGAAAGCGAGAAATCACCCCCCAGGGGGGATGGTCACGCCGCAATCCCTTCTCCTCCATTCTCCTCTCGGGATCTTGGGCACGCACGCACATGTGCCCGGCGTGAGTTTTAAGCCACTGGGTCCGGTACTTGAACCGCGGTCGACTATGTGGGAGTTCAGCGACATAGCCATTACGCTAACTGCTGGTTCCCTTACATACTTTATCTTTTATGTTTCTACTATATATAATTAATATATCATTGTGCTGATTAAAATGGAGGGTCACTAAAGTCTTTTCACCGAAAATACGAGCCACTAAAACCATCCTGAACATGACAGACTGTAGAGCACTATAGGACACAAAAGTGTTAGAGAAATCGTTAAACATGATCACAGCTGTCATAGGATGGGAGACTGTTGAGCTGCATTGTGAAGTCCTTGGGTCTTTGGGTCCAGGTCACTAAAATTAGAGACCTGTCTTTAGGTGCAAAATAAAGTCACAACCACAATAAAAGTAGGTAGGAAAGAGAATTTAATAGGAAAGAAAGAATTTAGAAGTACACCCAAAGACCTTTGGGTGGGCAGGTTGCTAGATAGCAACTGCTGTGTTTGGAACTGGTTAGGTGTTCTTTTTATTATCAGAGGTGAGCATGCATATTTAACAGTGGGAGGTCTATCATATTATCTAGGTCTTTTGTTTGAATTCCTGGGCTTTTTCCTATGCTAGTGCATCTCTGTCACAGGTGAAGAATCTGAGGAATTTGATTACCTAACTGTGCATACCCAGTGTGAGCCATGATGCCTAATTAGGATAGATTGTCCAATTAGTTTATTGGCCCAGTGGGAATCAGGATGTTGACCAAAATGTCTGGTTGGGTCTTTTTGCATTTATGAGAAATAATAAGAGGGAAATTCACAATCATCCCTATGTGTCTCCCTCAGGTACCAAGGAAGAAAAATGGTATTTGCCTCGCCTTCCCGGCTCCAGGAGCTGGGTGGGAAGAAGGCATCTCATGGAGGGTCTGGTTGTAACTCCTGATAAACTGTGATTGATGTGACATGTGTCCTTCTGCTATTCCCTTAGAGCTGCCCGCTCTTTACTAGCTACCTGCCTACCACAATAGTAGCATTTGTTGTATCACTATGCAACCATTGTACTTTCTACAGGAAGATAAAAACTAGGAGAAAGATACGTCATTGAGTCAGTTTATGTCCCTCAGTTAAGATGTCCCTATTTGTGACACGAAGGTACAAGCAAGAGATACTATAAAGGTGTTGAGAGGTGTGTGTGATTGCCCTGAACAAAGGACATGACACACCTGATGTTTTACAATCTTACTACTACTATAATTTTAGAATTCTACAAAAAATTAACCATTGTTTTTGTTTAAGTCTTCCAACACACAAGGCTGACCGCATTCTTTATGTCTCTGTAAAGTTTCATTTTCTTGCCTACCATAAATATATTATAAAACATTCACATAACGTTCCAAAACTGGTCTCCTTCATGCGGCTCCTTTGTATATCTGCTTATACCCTAGGTAATATGGATACATAAAAATGTAAAAAACCCTCTGACTCTCATAAAACATATTTTCCAGCAGAAATACTTGTTTCCTTATATGTAGAAATAATATCACCCAATCTTCTCGATAATTACAAGGTCTCGTAAGGTTTCAATAATCCTCAGGCTGGGAGAGAGCTTTTGTGACTATCTACTCTACTCAATCTCTTCAGCCATGGTGTTCCCTGAATACTCTGCACTGACAAAAATGCAAATGACCCCAAGTGAGACCTGATTCGTTGGAAGGAACTTACAGGCAATACGAACTTACTATTTCAATGCTACTCAGAGGTAGCACAGAGTTCCATAAATCGAGAAGGTCCTTAATTAACATTTAAGAAAACAGCTGTTGTCACTTAAGGACATTATAGCATAGATCAGTGATG
The DNA here is from genome assembly GCF_000334495.1 of Tupaia belangeri chinensis. Taxonomy (NCBI): domain Eukaryota; kingdom Metazoa; phylum Chordata; class Mammalia; order Scandentia; family Tupaiidae; genus Tupaia; species Tupaia belangeri. The sequence continues at coordinate 958,601 of NW_006208732.1, forward strand.
ATTAATTACTTACTAGCTCTAACCATGTGAGATACCCAATCCTCTGCCAACCTTTTCGAAACATGAATGCGTAATATTTATAAGGACATAACTGTGGCCCTATTAATTATCCTACACCTAGCTAAGGTACAATAGACGAAAAGCCATTTTCAAAATCTTAGAAAACTGTTTAGTAATAAAAAAATAGAACTATCTCTTATTTCTTCATGACTCTAAATTTAGCAAAATGATTGCAATTTTAACAAAACTATCAGCAAAGCGAGGGGCTTCAGTGGCAGGTTCTTTCTCTTAAAGGACCACCGTGAACTATGAAACCCTTAGGCTATGTGGCTGGGACTTGTGGTTTAGCTATTATATTCAATTCGAGTTTAAGTGTAAGATGAGCAGGATATGTTTATAATCTTTTGAGGGGGGGAGAGTTATCAGGAGGAAGAACATAGATGATTTTCTGATGCTTTATTCCCCTGGCTTTCATGAACACATGGGTTCAGAAATTAGTTCACTGATTTAGTAAAAGTTTTACAACATAGTTTGTAATGATTTGATGGCAATCTTGGCTTTTCAAGAGAAGAAAGCCCAGAAACCAGCAGTTGAAGTAATGGCTATGTTGCTGAAATCCCGTGTGGTGTATCACAGTTCTATTCCCAGACCTGGTGGCATAAACTCACGCTGGGTGCGTGTGCATGAGTGCCCAAGATCCCAAGGGGAGAATAGAGAAGGGATTGCAGTGTGGACATCCCCCAGGGGTGATTTCTCGCTTTCTGTCTCTCTGTCTTTCTGGCTATTGCACACGCCCTATGGCAAAAAAAACTCTCAAAAAAAAAGAAAAAAGAAAAAGAGAGAGAGAGAGAAGAAGAAGACCTAAGGAGAAAAAGGTGACCAAAAAATAAAAAAAAAAGAACCTAGTTAAATTAAGATACAGTTTTCTCTCTAATTTGTGATTCTTCGGGTGAGAGCTCAATTACATATCTAAACACACAATGCTTATAGTTGTACTAAAGATCTTATTTTGAGAGAAGTCACACATTTTTGCCTATTTTGAAGAGGAATGGGAAGCATTTTAGCTAGGGGCTTATCAAAATCGCTTCTGGGTATTAAATCTTCAAACCAGCTGGAAATCTAGGTGTTTGCATAGAAATGCAAACAGCTGATCTTGCTGCATACCACCTGGGGAGAAGGACCTCATTAGGAAGAGATGTATCTGCAGAGGTAGACATGACCAGGTCGGATCAAGTTCTGGCACTTTTAACAATCACGCAGAGCCAAGTGAATGGTTACAGGAGAAGGTCAAACATTTCTATATTGAGCCACTCGGCCCTGTGTTAATTAATAAGAAATGTTCTGTAAATACACATTCTTAATTGCAACTAAATTAAATATTCATTTGTAACATTTGCTCTAAAAAACCCGTTGATTTCTTAATGAATAGGAAGTGGATAGGTCATACAGTGCACACAGAACCCTTTGTAATGTGTTAACAAAAGGAACTCACTGAAAATAGTAAATTTTGAGCTTGGTAAAAACATAGGAAGTCTCTTCATGAATATAAATGTTCCCTGATGTTATTAATATCCACCCAAAATATTCATTTCAAAAACTCAGGGACATTTTGTTTACTCTTTGCATGTTGGATTTGATCATTCAGGCTTTCTCTGTCATTGAAATAGTCATCCATCCTTTCATCTGTATGGTTCACAGCTACATTAAAGAGATTCATTCTTCTCATTTCTGCCATTCTACTAAATATTCCGTAGTCAGCCATCATCATGTTTTCTTAAACAGTTAAATCAATTCCTTTTACTCTTACCATTGTCTCTGGCTAGTCTTCAAACTTTTGAAGTGCCCACATTCCAGGCCATCTGAAACACCATTCCCCCAAGGAATTGTATGACTTCCCCATCTCTCCCCTACTGGCTCTTTTCAAATGCCATCTTCTCAGAGAAAACTTCTCCACATACCTTGGCGGTGTGGCAGCCCTATCACATTTCAGACCTGTGCCCCGTATTTATTTTATTCCTCTCCCACCCACCCAGCCACCCACCCAGGGTCTATTACCTCCAGAGTTGAGGTGATATTTGCTTCTCTCCCTTCTTAAACATGACCATTAGAGCTGTATTTTGTCTTTTGTTAACCACCTCTGTACCTCAGAACTTGATACAATGTCTGAAACATACCAGGTGCTTAGTAAGTGTTACCAGAAAAATGAATGAGTAAACAGACACAACTGTATGTTAAACCACACCTATTATTGACCTTTCTTCCCCACCATCATCTTCTCTACCACCATGGACTCCACTAGGAGTTATTTCATTAAAAGGCAGCTGATTCATAAGCTGATTCATAGTTAAGGTCCTGTGATAGGACAACACAACACAAATCTCAGTTAGTTTCACCACATTCTCCCTGATGTTTACGTTTTCTCTAGAAAAATATCAAAATATAAGACAATGTATAGCTGAAGAAAAGTCAGGAGTGATGCTTTGAAAGGATTGGAGCAAACCCGGCACTATGGAGGGGAAGGGGGTCACAGAGAACCAGGGTGGTAAGGAAGCAGAGATCATGAAGACAAGCTGAACACCCATGAACACAGCGCAAAGAGGCAGGTATATAAGTAGCTTGATTTTAGAATGGCCCATTCTTGGCATGTTTTCAAGTCCGTGCATAGCACAATGAGACAAATTTCTATTTCACTTGGTTGATTCAGTGAGATAATTCCTCTCTTGGTGGAGGGAAAAAATAGTAAAGCCTATAACCCATTTTTCCCATATTACTACTGCTAAAGGAAGCCTTACTAGAAGGTTCATTTGGGATATTCCACTGCTGATCTAAACGTGTTCTTTGGAACTTGCGTAGTTGCAGACCTTTGTGATATGAAGGCCATGATGTTGCTCAGTTTCATTCAGCATTATGGCCTTTGGTGTTCTAACTAGGAACAAATTCCTGTAGTTTAACTCACGACTGGTGGGATCCTGTGAATGTTACACCTTTGTGCATTAGTTTATTATCTAAAAAATCTGGGGTTAATGATATTTGTTTGAAAAAGTACATTGTTTACAATAGTGTATTCTCTAAAATGTCCAATCGTGTATATCCTCTCTCACTCACTCATTATATATGTGTACATGACTGTGTGTGTGCAATTTTAACATGCCCTAGGATGATTTAAAAAGTCAAATAAGGGCCAAAAAGTGGCATATCAGTTAAGGCAGCTGGATGCCACATAGCCAACTTTGCAGTTCGAGTCCTGAGTCCCAGAACTGGTGACTCAAAAAATTATACCAGGCATGTATGTGTGCATGCCCAAAATCCTGAGAGGAGAATAGTGGAGGAAGGATTTCAGGGTGACCAACCACCTAGTGGTGGGGAGAGATTTCTCACTTTTGCTCTCTCCCTATCTCTGTCTGTCTCTGGGGAGCACATATGCCTATAGGAAAAAAAAAAAGAAGTTCAATTAAGGCACACTGAATTATCTAGAAGTGACCTAAGTCCAAGAACAAATATCTTTGTAATTCTAGTGACTGTTCATTAACGCTTATACCTTCTGTTGTCTGTGATCATTGGTCTGTCTCTCAGTGGTTCCATTTTTGGAAGGTTTGTAGGTAGGTTTTCTCTTAAAAGATGTAGTCAGGACTGTTCCTTTTTTCCCCCTGAAAAGATATATTTTATTATTATTATTTTACATTAAATCACTGTATATCATTAGAACATACAAAATAAATTTTTCCAGCATGAATACACTGCATGTTAGTCTAGTCAAAGATATCACCAGACACATTATCATGAACAGATAATTTTTCATTTTTATGTCTCTTAAATATTTGGTTTCTTTCTTTTTCCCCTTGGTTCCTTTTCTCTCACCCTCCCCATTTTCCCATCCTCCTTCCTCAGTCTTTCCAGTATCCACAGTTGCTCTGCACACATTTATACCTTCCAACCTTTCCCTTTCTGCCATGGAGGGCTGACATTTGGTGTATACAGAGTAGACACATACGATGCCTCATTTTCATGACCTGACTTGCTTCACTTAGCAGTAAATCTTCCATATTCTTTCTTATGACCTTGGGATATGAACCTGGAGTGTCATGCTATGATGCATGCTCCACGATTCTGTTTGTTGTTGTTTTCGTAATTCATTGTTGAGCATTTTATAAACAGAGTAGCATAAAAAACAGTATTTGCTGTAATGTATGTAAATATATATATATATGTATATATGCACATATAATTTCTTCCTAACAATTCTGGAGGCAGAGAAAACAAAGTTCCGGCTGCTTTGGTTCCCAGAGTTCTCCTCCTGACTTGCAAGTGGCTGATTTCTTGCTGCATCTTCACATGGTAGACAGAAAGGGTTCTGGTGTCTCCTCTTCTTATAAGGGGACCAATCCTATTTGATTACAACCCCACACTTATGACCTAGTCTAATCTTTATCACGTCTTCTCAGGCCTTATCTCCAAGTATCATCACATTGGGGGGTTAGGGTTTCAGCATGTAAATTTGGGGGGAGAGTGGTCAATAAATTTTCCCATCTGACCCCGTACAAATACAGGAATGGTAGAGGGCTTCCCTGGTACAGAATTTGTTTTAATGGCACCCAGAATCATTTCATTTATGGAACTGAGATGGATTGCAATGCACTTATTTAGCTAAAACACATGTGTACACACACACATTTTTAATTTAAACAACAGAGTTTACTATTATTTGAAAAGATGTTCTTTGTCAGAAAGAGGTGGGGGGAAATTGTGTTGTTCAAGTAGCACTAGATTCAAAAACCTAAGTCAGAAAAATAGAAACAAGAATTACCAGTCTTTTTCTATCCATTCAGTCCCAAATCTTTGTCACAGAGAGGAAACGAATAGGGAAATTTTACCCCTAAGTGGTAAGAAATTAAACTGAAGCCATTCTAAAAATTAGTAGGTTGTTCCTACCCATGCATAATTAATTATGTAGGATTCTCATAAAAGTGAAGAAAATGTAAAAGCTATTTGAAATTATATTTGAAAAAACATACACTATTTCAGATTAATTACAAATAGATGGGTATATTTATTCATTTCAAATAATTGATTATAAGGCTTAATTGTGTTAGGATAGAAATGGTGTTCAAAACTTGATAAAATGTCTCATGTATAAGAGCCAACAGGAGAGAATACCACAAAAAAAAAATCAAAGAAAAGAAAACAGTGTTACAAACATGGGAAATAAATAAATCGATCAATAAAAAGGGACTCAGGGAAATATAAAGTTTTATTTGCCTATTCCCTTTAGTGGGGGGCCTTCCTTGTTTGGTTCAACTAGTTTATTCATTTTTCCCTTCAGATTTCACCAGGGGTAATCTCCTGCAAGTAGCCTTTTATTGAAACATGATGTGGATTTCTCTCATCCCTGTCCTTGCTTCATACCATCCATGACTCACTACCATTCCTTTCCAGTATTACTGGCATATCGAATACTAGAAAATTATTCACTATGTCACGAAATGCAACTTAATTTTAAGTTGATTGCTTTTTACATCAGAGAAATAAAATATCATCCCCACATAATGCAGTTCTCTTTCCCCTTTTCGCTATTTATTACTTCTAGTTTCATTTTCTGATTTATATTATTGACCAGACAGAAATTTCCAAATTATGCAAAATAATAAAGTTGGAGCAGAAATAATTTTCCTACATATAAAGTTTTTAAGGTTTTTTTTTTTTTGAGAGGTTTTTGCTATAGGGCGTATGCGCTCGCCAGACAGACAGAGAGAGACATAGAGACAGAAAGCGAGAAATCACCCCCCCAGGGGAGATGGCCACGCCGCAATCCCTTCTCCTCCATTCTCCTCTTGGGCACGCACACACACGCGCCCGGCGTGAGTTTTAAGCCACCGGGTCCAGGACGTGAACCGTGGTCGACTACGTGGGAGTCCAGCGACATAGCCATTACGCTAACTGCTGGTTCCCTAAAGTTTTTAAGTTTTGATTTCAAATATTTTGTTTAAGAAAAATCCCTATTTAATACTATTAAGTTAGATTTTAAAATTAAATGAGTTTGGAGGATCTCAACACCCCATCATCTCCTTTGTATAGATCATCTACACACACACACGTGCACACACACACACACAATTAAGCAAAGAGATATAGCATCTAAATGATACCGTAAATCAAAAGGACTTGACAGACATTTCTAAACCTTCCACCCAAAACCCATGAAATATACAATTTTCTCACCCCTGCATGGAACCTTTTCAAAGACTGACCACATGATACAGCACAAAATTAACTTTTACATATTCAAAGGCATAGAAACCAAATCCAGCATCTTCTCTGACCAAGATGGAATTAAATTATATAATTTCAGAAAAAAAAAATACACAAACATATAGAAACAAACAACATACTCCTGAATGACTTCACAACTACTGAAGAAATGAAGACCGAAGTCAAAAGATAAGCCACTATGCAGTTTACTCTAGAGGGGAAACCACATTTAGTATGTTGTGATGATGCTCAGGGAATGAATGTAAATTTTAAAAAAAAATTCAGAGAAAAAAATACTAAAACTGTTACCAAAATTTAAAGAAAAACTGTGTATTTGATGACCACAGTAAGCTATATAGCCCCAGCTAGGTACTATTTTATAGTATGTTCATTCTACTCATTGAGGTTTATGCCTAAAGTCAGACATGGGTTCTTGTGTATGTATATATCAGCTGTGCTTGTTATTGCAAATATTTACACAAATTAAGTTCATTAGCCAATCAATTAAATGGGGGGGGGGGGGAAAGGGAATAAAAAGA
>NW_006208732.1:965440-1005819 GCF_000334495.1 Tupaia belangeri chinensis
GGGGTAGGGAAGCAAGGGTGGGAAAAAAAAAAAAAAAAAAGAAAGAAAGAAAGAAAAGAAAAGAAAAACACAAAATATACAAGACATAAGAAATGAAAAATTGTTTGTTGATAACACGTATGTTGATGTGCTTGATTGAGCCAACAGACAGTGTATTTTGGATGAAAAATTCATTTTGTATACTGTAATAATGTATAGCATATTAATGTTAAAAAAAAAGATTCAATGAAACCAATGATGATGAGTACATGAGTTTCCATAATCTATGGGACACAACAAAAGCAGCTGTAAGAGGGAATTTCATAATAATTAGCGCAATAAGAAAAAGAGGAGAAGGTGGCAAACGGATAATTTAACATTATGCCTCAGAGAAATGAAAAAACAATAACAAAGAAAAATTTCAAAAAATGCCAAAAGAAAAGATATAATAAGGATTTGAGCAGAAATAAATGAAGTAGAAAATAAATGAACTATACAGAAAATAAATGAAAGCAAAAACTGATTCTTTGAAAAGATAAACAAAATTGACACACCTTTAGTTAGACTAATTTAGAAGAGGAGTAAAGGGTACCAGATAAATCAAAATAAGAATGAAACAGGTAATATTACAACAGACACAATAGAAATACAAAATATCATTAGAAAGTACTATGAGCAACTATATTCCAACAAACAAGAGAACATGGAGGAGATAGATAAATTCCTGGATGTCTATAATCTACCCAGATTGAATCAGGAAGACATAGAAAGCCTGAAAAAACTCATAACAAGCAATAAGATTGAATCAGTAATAAATAACCTCCCAACAAAGAAAAGCCCAGGTCCTGATGGTGTCACTTCTTAAATCTACAAAACTTTTAAAGAAGAGTTAACCCCCATTCTACTCGAGTTATTTTTAAATATCCAAAAGGAAGGAAGCCTACCAAATTTATTTTATGAAGTTGTCATCACTCTCATGCCAAAACAGATAAGGACATGACGAGGAAAAAAAAAACCTGCAGACCAGTATCTCTGATGACTATAAAAACAAAATTTTCAATAAGATACTAACAAATCGTATCCAACAATGCATTGAAAAGATTATCCATCATGAGTAGGTAGTAGGTAGGGATGCAAGGGTGGTTCAGCATATGCAAAACCATAAATGCAATACATCATATTAACAAAAAGAAAGATGAAACCCATATGATCATATCAATCAATGCAGGAAAAGCATTCGATAAAATACAACATCCTTTCATGATTAAGACTCTCAACAAAATTGTCATAGAAGAATTATTTCTTGATACAATAAAATCCATCTATGAAAAACCCACAGTAAACATCATACTGAATGGGAAAAAGCTGAAAGCTTTTCCACTAAAATCTAGTACAAGACAAGGCTGCCTACTTTCTCCAATACTTTTCAATATAATGCTGAAATCCTAGCCAAAGCAATCATAAAATAGAAGAAAATAAAAGGCATTAGAATAGGAAAATAAGAGGTGAAATTATTCCTATTTGCCAACGACAAGACTGTATACATAGAAGACCCAAAAGTATCCATGAAAAACTCCTTGAAGTAATAAACAAATACAGTAAAGTGGCAGGATACAAATCAACATTCAAAAATCTATACCATTTCTATAACAACAAGCAGATTGAGGTAGAACTGAAGAAAGCAATCCCATTTACCATAGCCACAAAAAGCATAAGATGTCTGGGAATAAATCTAACCAAAGAAGTAAAAAACCTCTACAAGGAAAACTAGAAAAATAAAAAATAAATTAAAAAAAAAAGAAATACAAAATTGCACCAAAAAAAGAGAAAGGATACTACATGTTCCTGGATTGGAAAAATGAAAATAATCTAATTGGCAATTCTACCTAAGTTAATCTGCATATTTAATGCAATCCCAATCAAATTACCAGAGACATACTTCACAGATCTAGAAGAAACAATCATAGAGTTTGTCTGGAATCATAAAAGGCACTGTATTGACAGAGCAATCCTGTGCAAGAAGATTGGTGTAGGAGACACCTCACTCCCTGACCCTAAAATACATTACAAAGTTGTGATAAACAAAACAGCATAGTATTGGCACAAAAACAGACATGTGGACCAATAGAACAGAATAGAGGCTCCAGAAATGAATCCTGAAATATACAGCTAACTGATCTTTGACAAAGGTCACCAGTCAATCCGGTGGGAAAAAGGAAACCTCTTTAGCAAATGAACCTGAAAAATCTGGATCTCCACCTGCAGAAAGATGAACCTGAACCCCTATCTCTCACCGTTAACAAAAATCAACTCAAAGTGGATCAAAGGTCTACACCTAAGGTGTCAAACTATAAAACTACTGGTGGAAAACACTGAGGAAATTCTGGGAGACATTGGAGTAGGCAAAGCCTTCTTAAATAAGACCCCAAAAGCACAAGCTATAATCCCAAAAATAGACAAGAGGGATTAATCAGATTAAGAAGCTTCTGCACAGCTAAAGACACAGCTAAAGACAACAGCTCTCAGAATGGGAGAATATTTCTTATAAACTATGTCTCAGATAAGAGATGATAACCAGAATACACAAGGAACTCAAGTGATTTATCCACCCAAAAATGATCAACCAAATTAAAAGATGAGAAAATGATTTTAACAAACAACTCTCTAATGAAGACTTAAAAACAGCCAAAAAGCATATGGAAAAAGGTTCCACATACCTCATTAGAAGGTAGATGAAAATCAAAATCACGACAAGATACCGCCTAACTCCAGTCAGAATGGCTAAGATAAACAAAACAAAACAAAACAAAAAAATAGTAAGTGCTGACAAGGTGACAAAGCTGTGGCGAAAAGGGAACTCTCCTACACTGTTGGTGGGAATGCTAACTAGTACATAAACTGTGGAGAACAATATAGAGGTTCCTCAAAGATATATAAATAAAATTATCATATGATCCAGCAATTCCACTCTTGGGTATCTACCCATAGGAAAAGAAGACTTTCAGTTGGAAAAGTTCTTGCACATCTGTGTTTATTGCAGCATTATTTACAATGCTAAGAAGTGGAACCAACCCAAATGTTGAACGGATTTAAAAAGTTTGACATATGTACTCTATGGAATACTACTTAGCCATAAAAAAAACAAGACCCTGCCATTTGATAGAAAATGAATGAATATGGAAGATTTATTGGTGAGTGTAGCAAACCAGGCTATGAAAAAGAGACATTGTATGCCTCCATTTAATATATACCAATTGTCCACACTCTATGGTGGAAATGGAAAGATTAGCATATATAGAAGCATGGAAAATGGTTACAGATACCGGAGACAGTGTGAAAAGAAAGTGGGAGAAGAGGGAGAGTGAGAGGAAGGTAATCAAGGGGAAAAATAGAAAAGCAAGACATTTACGGAACACAGAAATGGATGATTGTCTGTTGATGATAATGGGTAAGGTATCTTCAACTGGACTGATATGAAGTGTATTCATGTTGGGTAAATTCACTTTACAAGTTATAGTGATGTATAGTGATTTAATATGTAAAGTAGATTTTTTAAAAAAGAATTACTTATCTAATGAATAGTTCTGCCATTGGAAAATATAAATGAGTTATTTAAGTTGTTCATTTGCTATATATTAAATTGGTAGTATAATTTGTTTTGCAGTTTATTTATTTATTTCATTGGAGGAAGAGAGAGTGAGGGAAAGACAAATAATTTCAACAGGATCTCACAGAGTCTCATGATCTACCCTCCTGATATAGCTCTTCTAAAACTAGAGAACGAAACTCATAATCCTTCACATGAATTGAACTTCACTTGAGTAGTGTGTTACTGCTTTGCACCACGCTGGCCTGGATAGCATATTTTTTTGTTAACTTGGTAACCAGCATTATTAAATCAAGATTCTTTTGGTAATGTTATATCATATTTCATTCCAGTTTCTGAGATAGGAGTAAGATCTCAGATTAGGTAGAACGGATTGGGAGTCCATAGAATGGAGAATATGAGACAAGTTGACGTCCCTATAGTTGAGCCTTTTATAAAAATCATTTGGTGCTCTCGTAAAAATGATTAGCTCTCGTTATTTGTGTGCACAGAAAGCTGCCTGCAAACTGCTTAAGATAATGACAACTGAAGCTAGCATTTTTCATACCATTACTACATTCTGACAAAGAGTGTAGTCTCTCCTAGTCTGGAGAGCAAGAGAGCAAAAGACCTAGAGCAATAACATGGCACAACAATCATTTAAGAAATGGGAACATGACATACAGGTTTGCACCCGTGAGATAAAGTGGTCTAAATGAGATTACATTTTAGAAGAACTAGGGAAAAATACATCAAAGAACAAAGTTTCATCTTAGACTTACAGAAAACATGTTTAAAAACTAGAAACTTACAGATGATTCCTCCATGGCTCTTGAGAACTAGTGATTTCAGGGGAAAAAAAGAGAAATGAAGATTTTCTACTGATAATTCAGCCTCCAGCCCACAAACCCGAGTGGAGAGGCAAGAGGCAGGTCTTCAGAAGAAGATTCCTCCATGGCTCTTGAGAACTAGTGACTTCAGGGAAAAAAGAGAAATGAAAATTTTCTACTGATAATTCAGCCTCCTGCCCACAAACTTGGGTGATAGGGAGCCCCTCTAGCCTTCTCTCTGTCTCTGTCTCTGTATCTCTCTGCCTCTGCCTCTGTCTTCTCATTTTTTTTGTATTTTTTCCTTTTTAAACATTTTTAAGGTAAAATATTTTCTCAGATTTAAGCCTCATCTTTAGCTTGCTAATAATTCCCTTTTCCCCTCTCATCCAGGAGAGGCAAGGGGCAGGCCTTCAGAAGAAGATTCCTCCCTGGCTCCTGAGAACTAGTGTTTCTATTTTTGCCTTTATTTTATTTTGGTTGTCTTTCTTTTTTTTTCTTCCTTCATCTCCTCTCTATTTCTTTGTTGCTGTTCCTCTCTCTTTGCTTCCTTTTCTTTTTCTTTTATTTCATCACTTTGGTCCTCAATCTCCATTCACCGTGCCTCTAGATGAATCTAAGGGCACCATAGCCAAATATCCAAATACTATTCGGATTAACATATTCCTCAATAGCCACTGAATCTGCTACACAAGGGGATAAAAAAGGAATGGCAAAGAGATTCCAGATCACCTCCTTCTGTGTGCTCCTGAACACTCAGATTGAATTTCAAGAATTAAGAAAAAACACATCATCTATCAGATGAATAGAAATAACCACAGGGCCACAGGAAATATGGGAAAGTAAGAAAATACCTCTTCTCCAAGGGAAAAGAATAACTCCTCTTCATCCACAGAGAGGTCAATGGAAACCACAGAAATGTCTGATAAAGAATTTAGAACATTCATAATGACGAAGCAACAGAGATGGAAGAAAAGAGAGACAATGAACGGCAGAAGAGGCAGGAGAAAGGAACTGACAAGTTCCAGGAGGTGTGGAAATTCTTGCAAGATCTAAAAGAGGCAATTATACACTTAAAAAAAAATCATATGAACCTGTTAGAGATGAAGGCTATAATACAGGAAGTCAAAATCTCCCTTGAAAGTATTAAAAGCAGACTCACCATACAGAAAATAGAATCTCAGATATAGAAGAGAAAATTGCTGGCCTAGAAAAATCCACCACAAAGACTGAGAAAATTACCCCCCATAACAAGAATAATAAACCAGAAATACTAGATATCATCAAATGTCCAAGCATCTGGATAACTGGTATCCCAGAAGGCGAAGAGACTCATAAGGGCATTGATAAATCTATTCCATGAAATCCTGCAAGAAAACTTTCCAAACCTAGAGAGGCACTCAAAGATTCAGTCACAAGAAAATACAAAGGACCCCAAATAGAATCAACCCAAGAAGATCTTCAAGACATATTATAGCCAGATTGACCAAAACCACAAAGACAAGATACTAAGATTGGCAAGAGAGAAAAGGCAAGTTACCTACAAAGGATATCCCATCAGGCTACAAGGGCACCTTTCATCGGAAACAATGCGAGAGAGGAAAGAATGGGAAACAATATTCAAAGTGTTAAGGAAAAAGCAATTTCAACCAAGAATACGGTACCCAGCAAGATTATCCTTCATATGGGAAGAAAAGACAAGAACATTCTCAGATAAACAAAACCTGGAAGAATTTATCAGCACTAGACCAGATCTCTAAGAAGTTCTTGAGGGAGTGCTATACCAGGAAAATTAAATACAGACACACAGAAATAAGAGTTCAAAAACTAAGAAAATGCCCAACTTAATCATAGGGACAAGTCTGGAGTTGAATATTATATCCCAGAATTTAATCTGGAAGATTGAACCTTAACAGAAGATAGATTAAGTACATGATACTGAACTGGTGAAATAGCATTTTATGACTTTTGACTAAAACATTGCCAATTTTCTTCTAGGCTTTGTTTTATTTTGTTGTTGTTGTTTGTTTGTTTGTTTTTGGAAAGGTTTTTGCTATAGAGCGTGTGTGCTTGCCACAAAGACAGAGAGAGACAGAGAGACAGAAGCAAAAAAATTACCCCCCAGAGGGGATGGCCACGCCACAATCCTTTTCTCCTCCATTCTCCTCTTGGGATCTTGGGCACGCACATGCACGTGCCGGCATGAGTTCAAGCCACTAGGTCTGGGACTCAAACCACAGCCGACTACATGAGAGTCCAGCAACATAGCCATTACTCTAACTGCTGGTCTCTGTTTTCCAGTTTTAAGGATTTTTGTCCTGTTTTGAGCTGTTGATAGATTCATGTACCTACTATTTGAACAGAATCCTAACCCTGTTTCCTGGCTTTAAGTTTTAAGCAAAGTTCCTTAGCATTTCTTTGATTTATTAAAGTTAAAACTGCTTTTCTTGAAATTACCAGCAGAACTTGCTATTGAAAGTAGTTAGATTATTTAAGAAATTACATGGTCAATAAAATGTGAGGGAAAAAGGAATGGATGACAACTGTAGACACCAGAGTTAGTATGGGAATAGGGTGGAAAAGGGCAGAGGGAGAGAAATAGGGGAAAAATACACACACACACACACACACACACATATATATATATATATATATATATATAACTAGAAATGGAAAGTTATTGACGATAACATGCATGATTAAACCACTATGCAGTATATTCTGGATGGGAAATCACATTTTGTATGTTGTGACGATGCTTAGGGAATGAATGTAAATTAATTTTTAAAAAGTTTCAAAGATAAATAAATAAATGGTCAAAAAAAAAAAGGTATAAACTTACAGGCCACAAACTTCAGACAAAAAATTTGCTGAATGTTAGTTAAGTGAAGTCTGAATTCCTTAAGTCTTGTGTTTTGTGATCCCACTCACAATCCCACTCAAACTTAAAAATCACACAGGGTGCATGCGCGTGTATGCCTAAAATCCCAAGAAGAGAAAAGAGGAGAAGGCATTGCTGTGTAACTATCTCCCTATCTCTCTGTCTGTTTCTGTCTTTCAAGAGAGTGCATGTGCCCTATGGAAAAAAATCTCTTTAAAAGAGAGAGAGAAAGAGAGAGATAGAAGAAGAAGAGGAAGAAGAAGAAGAAGGAGAAGAAGAAGAAGAAGGAGAGGAGGAAGAAGGAGAGGAGGAAGAAGAATGTGAATTACCTGACATGTAGTCCCCATGAGGAAAATGTGTGTGCAAGTTCCTCTTTGCTAGGATAAAAATCCTTCACCCCATTCCTCTTTGGCAACCCATTCCTGGGACCTCTCCCTGCCTGTGAGTGTTGTTTCTCCTCTCCTCTCTTAATAGCCTCTGCTTTACTGTCCCTTCTCTGTGTTCACATCTCTAAATCTTCATGAAGTTGAGATAAAGAACCTGGTCATCTCGTGGTCGTGAATTCATCACTGGTGTTGAGCCTGATCACACCAATATCCTGCATCATTTCTAGTACTTCTATTTAATTCTTTTTCTGTACATGTGTGAAAGGGAAATGGAATTGTCTCTGTTTCAATTAAACTATTACAAAATTTGGGACATAAGACTTTATATAATGAATTTGTTAATCCAACATTGTTTTCATAATCTAAAACATGTCATGTAACTTGATAATTATATTTCATTTCCTTTCTTACTTTTTTTTTTGAACGGTTTTTTCACTATAGGGTGCGTGTGCTCGCCAGACAGACAGAGAGACACATAGAGACAGAAAGCGAGAAATCACCCTCCGGGGGAGATGGTCACGCCGCATTCCCTTCTCCTCCATTCTCTTCTTGGGATCTTGGGCACGCACACACACGCACCCAGCGTGAGTTCTAAGCCACCGGGTCTGGGACGCGAACCGTGGTCGACTACGTGGGAATCCAGCGACATAGCCATTACACTAACTGTTGGTTCCCTCCTTTCTTACTTTTAAAGATTTCACCAGTGAACATATAAAGACATTGTGGCTTTTCTCTGTAATATTTTCATATTTTGGACAATTTTTCACTAGTTATTATCTTCCTATTATAAACAAATCTTATCAATTTGGTGTTGCTTTTTTTTGTCATTCTTATTTAAGTTGTACAACATGCAAGTAATGTATATGATGATAACATTTATTATCACTTTTAATACCCCTTTTCTTTTAAATTATATGGCTTCTTTCTCATTTTTTTCAGAACCAGTTCTCACATTTATCAATTCCTATAAACCAGATGAATTCTGCAATGATTGCTTCGGATGGACTATGGTCACAAATTGAAGCTGAGCACTCAGTTCTTTAGTATTAAATCATTCTGTTCTTCCAAGATGCCAACTTATATTTAGAGATATAGTGCGGTATTTAACCATGCAGTTTCTAGAGCCAAACTTTCTAGATATGATTCTCAGCTTTGCCATTTTTAACTGTGAGACTGAACAAGTTATTTTATACCATGTGCTTCAGTTATTTTATCCAAAAAGTCAAGACAATACTAGTATGTGCCTTACAGGGTAGTATTGAAAATTAAAAGCATCAATTCATGCACATTTAGAACATTCTGGCACAGAACAAATACTCCATAAATATAAGCAATGATATTTAATTTTGCTCTACTTCATGGCATAACAATGATACGAGTAAATATATGTAAGAGCGTTATCAGACTGACTCTCTTCTGTTACCTGTTTCATTTGCAGAAAAGAAAAATGTTCAGGGGTTCACTCAAAAAGAAACTAACTCTTAGAGTTGTTTGTTTTAATATCTGGGCTTACAACCTATCATCCTCTCTCTGAGCAACTGATAAGTACAATGACTAGTCAGCGTTTTTTTACATATGCATACAAATTCCTGACAACAAAATGAAAACACCTGAAGCCAAAGGAACAGGTGTATAAATATCCACTCAAGTAAACCCAACTAACATAGCACTTAATAAACTATCACCATAGGCTACAAGGGAACCAATATAAACAATCATTCCTAGAAAATACAGCAGAGCTTTCAAACAAATATAATAGAGCCAGGTGCCTTTTGGAGTCAGCCATAAGGTATGAAATTTATTAGATATAATAGATACTTACCTTGCAGTAAGACCTTCAGAAACTAAGCAGACGTGATCAAGATGCTAAGTAGGATTCTATCTTATTTTATGGTATGCAAAGGTGGTTACTTAGTGCCATAAGTAACCACTAAGTAACCACAAGTGCTTTCACGTTTTGATGATGATATGACTGCAAACTACGTTAAAGTAGGGAATTCTTTTTTAGGCACACAGCCATTTGGTAACATAAGAGCACTATGCTTCTAGAGTGCAATTCTGAGGCGTACCCGGATGCTGGACATAAGTAACTTCCAGCTTTCATATCATAATCTCTTTGACTTTTTATATTTTATTTGTTGGTGTTCCATGTTTAATTTCAGTGTATCATTTGTACTTCAAAGAAGCTGGGACTTCATTTAATCTATGGCTTAATAAAAAACAAAGTAAAACAAATGAAACTTACCCCATGGGCTTGAAAGTTGGCTTAATATATACTTTGGTGCAATGGCGTTCCCTGAGAAGTAGGAAAATATATATAAAATATATAAACAAGAGAGACAGCTTGAAAAACATATTCACAAAAATATGTAGAAAATGAATAATGCATTTATATTCACAGCTTATCAACAATTTCATTTTAAAGTAATCAGCAAAGAAAAGAGGGTATTTAAGAAGTATCTCTTTTTGTAGAGAGAATATGCCTGACTACAGTTTCTGGGCCATTAAGTCACCAGTTCTCGTGCAATATAGGATTTGTGATGTACAGAATGTGTCAGACTCAACTAATTATACTGTTTGCCTTATGAATAAACTATTATTATTGATTTTCTGCTATTCTGTTTTTTTTTTTTCAGTATTTTTAAAAGCTATGCTTCCTACCCTATAAAAAACACAAACCAATTCCAAGGAAAATTTTGAGTGGCTGTAACTTTTCTCTAGTTTGCTTTATGTTAGATGAAAGATGTCCCTGAGACCAGCAATTGGTGTAATGGCTATGTCGCTGAACTCCCAGGTAGTTGACTGAGGTTTGAGTCCCGGACCTGGTGACTTAAACTCACGCTGGGCGCATGTGCATGCTTGCCCAAGATCCCAAGAGGAGAAAGGATGAGAAGGGATTGCAGTGTGGCCATCCTCGCTGGGAGGTGATTTCTCACTTTCTGTCTCTCTGTCTCTGTCTTTCTGGTGAGCACACACAAGATTTCTGTTCCTAATTCCTATATATGCAGGAGGGTTAAGATGACTTCTTTTTATCCTTGATATTGATATTTGGTATGTGTAAAAAGCTATGATGACAGGTTGCTGAATTACTGTAAAAAATACAACAAAAACAAACAAACAAACAAAAAAAAAAACTGAGGGACCAGCAGTTGGCGTAAGAGCTATGTTGCTGGATTCCCACGTAGTCGACCACAGTTCAAGTCCCGGACCTGATGGCTTAAACTCACTCTGGGCACATGTGCGTGTGTGCCCAAGATCCTGAGAGGAGAATAGAGGAGAAGGGATTGCAGTATGGCTATCCCTCCTGGGAGGTGATTTCTCGCTTTCTGTCTCTCTATCTCTGTCTGTCTGTCTAGCAAGTGTACATGCCGTATACATGCCCTATAGCAAAAACCTCTCCAAAAAAAGAAAGAAAGAAAGAAAAAAACTGATAAAATGCAAAATCAGAAAACATAATTTTTTATTGACTATGGAGCTGATAACGAGAATAAAACTTTTCAAAGTTGCATCTGTAATTCTGTTCTTTAGTAGTAGATTTTGTTACAACCAAATAGGAACAATATCCTTTCTAATTAACTGGAGAGAAGGGTGCTAGCTACTTGCAAATGTTACATTATATCCCCATACTCAACATTACCTTCTAAAAAAGAATAGGACTTTGTCCTTGTCTTCAAGGAGATTTCAGCCAATTGGGACAGTAAATAAAGCAATGAAATGATTATGATGATTCTAGATATAGAAGATATCAAATGCTGTTCATATTTGTAACCTGTTACAATTTGAATAAAGTCTTGTCCAGCAAACTTGAATGTTTGGGAGCTTAGTCATGGTGATCAGTGGTGATGTGTCCTTGAAGGACTCATGTGTTGGGAATTGATTGTATTGAAATGGTGTTCATTGAAAATTGTTTCATGGTATTCCATAGTGGACATTGTATGTGACCATGTAATTAGAGTGAGGCTTCTATGATTATGCTCCACTGAGTTTGTAAGCAGAGGAAATGAGACCAGAACAAGACACAGCTACATGGATACAGAACATCCTCCACTCTGCTACACAAAATTCAGCTTTCTGCCATTTTATGGTGCCTTCGCATTGTCCAGCCACCACAATTGTGAGTTTTGTAAACAAACTTCTATTTTCTTTAGAAATCATCCAGTTTCAGGTATTCCTGTTAGTAACACAAATAATGGCCTAAGACAAAGCCCTTCTAAAAATTTCACGATAACACAAAAGTAAGCAGCTTCACCTGAAAAAGATATCTTTGTTGATTCAATTAATAAATTTACTTCTGGACCAGCAGATGGCATAATGGTTACATTGCTGGACTCTAACATAGTCGACCGCGGTTCAAGTCCCGGAACCGGTCGCTTAAACTCACGCCGGGCGCGTGTGTGTGCGTGCCCAAGATCCCAAGAGGAGAATGGAGGAGAAGGGATTGCAGTGTGGCTATCTACCCTGGGGGGGTGATCTCTCACTTTCTGTCTCTCCATCTCTCTGGCAAGCACATGCTCCCTATGGCAAAAATCTCTAAAAACTAAATACATAAATACATTTACTTCGGGACCAACAGTTAGCGTAATGGCTATGTCGCTGGACTCCCATGTAGTCGACCGCGGTGCAAGTCCCCGACCCGGTCGCTTAAACTCACGCCGGGCGCGTGTGTGTGCGTGCCCAAGATCCCAAGAGGAGAATGGAGGAGAAGGGATTGCAGCGTGGCCATCCCCCCTGGGGGGTGATTTCTCGCTTTCTGTTTCTCTGTTTCTCTCTGTCTGTCTGGCGAGTGCACGCGCCCTATAGCAAAAAAAACCCTCTCAAAAAAAAAATAATAATAAATAAATAAATACATTTACTTCAAAAACATTTTCTTTTAACTTTTTTCAAATTATGAAAAAATACTCAGAAATAACAATTTAATCCCTTATTATCTTACTTTAACATATTCTATGTACATTTTTTCTTTACTCCTCAGGAAAAATTTTTTAAAACTTCAAAAACATAAATGTGGAGCAGAGTACTGAGGCTTTTGGTAGAAGACCTGGGGTCTGATCATTTCTCTCTGGTTTTAGAACTTCTTTGCAAGTACCCAATTCTTCCTGAGTGAAACACTTTAGCTCAAATGATTACTTTGGCATAAATTTCTCTCTTTCTCTCATGAAAAGAAACGGGTACCAACTATCCACGCTTTACGGTAAAGATCGAAATATTGGAGGGCATAAAAGCACTGCAAATAGTTAGCAATGATGAAGACAGTGTGGAACGGGGCAGGAGAAGGGAAGAGCATAGAGAAAGATAGCAAGAGAACAAATAGAGAGTCATGACATGAGTAGGACACAGAAATGGTTTATTACCTGTTGATGATGGCCTGTATAGTATTCTCAAGTGGACTGGTCTGAGAAATATTTCATGTTGGGTAAATTCTCTTTAAAACCAAATGATACATAGCGATTGAATGTTTAAAAAATAATGTTTTTTAAATGTTTGAAAAATAAGGATAATAATAATAATATGAAAAAAATTATGAAAAGCTATTTGATGAGTTTGTGAATAGTAATGATGTCTTTGTCTTGACTGATATGCATGATCATCACACTGGAAGAAGAAATGTAATAAAAGTGATAATAAATACAATTTGAAAAGAGGAAAAGAGCACTGGCATTTCAGCAGTACAGTCCTCCTCACAAGGCCCTTCTCAACAAAGGCTTGTTATGAATATAGAGTGAGCTAAAGAAGAGCATTTACTGCTTTTTGTTTAGGATGTAATCATTTTAGGGGTTATCAAATAAAGAGGGAATCTAAAATTTAAAGAAAGAAAGAAAATGATGACATTTCTAAAGTGTCTGAATTCTGAGAACTATGGTCAATTGGTTTTAATATGTAATTTTTCCCTTTGTTTTCTCTTCATTAATTGAAATCCCCACATTATACTCCCTTACACACAATGGCACAGTTTGTATTACATTTTTAAAATTTGAATGCATGTTTTTGTATCCGGTTGGTTGGTTTGGTAGAGAACATAAGGGTGCACATATGGGAGAAAGTCAGTCCCAGCTAATCATGATAATGCCACAACTCACAGGATGCTTTTGTTTGTTTGTATGTTTGGTTTTTTTTTTTTTTTTTTTTGGAGGTTTTTGTCATAGAGTGCATGTGCACACCGGAGAGAAAAATACAAAGACAGTGAGGAAAAACATGAGAAGTCATTCCCGAGAGGGGATGGCCACAACACAGTCCCTTCATCTCCATATTCTCCACCCAGGATCTTGGGCATGCATGTGCACACACTCAGCATTAGGTCCAAGCTACCAGGTCAGGGACTTGAACCTCAGTGGGCCATGTGGGAGTCCATCTGCTGACCCCATAGGATGGTTCTTAGCTTTCATCACTAGTTGTTATTGTGTATTGTCTTTCATGACACATTTGGAAATTTATTAAAACAGAACCCAGTTTGGAAAATTGATACAAAGTATCATTTTTTTTAAAGTTTTAGTAAATATTTGAAAATATTCTTTACTAGATATTTCTAAATTACCCGAAATTCCACAGAAAACTACTTTTCCTTACACCCACTTCAATACATGATATGGGCTAAAAAAAAAAATCTGGAAAATTAGGACATTTGTAAATATAATTAAAAATGCGTAGGACCACACTGGTGAAGGAACTATGTGAATCACATACAACATAACTGAAAACCAGTACATATCTCCAAGTGAAAATAGCAGCAGAAAATAGCTGTACAAGCCTGGTGATAAAAGGCTTAGAAAAGAGTCACAACAATTTTCATCATCTCCTCAGAAGCCTTTTATTTTATAAAAGTGATCATTCTGCTTGTCAGAAGAAAAAAATACATAGAGTACAGTTGGAATCATTCTATAGGAATTTGCTCTCTGCTTTTTTTTTAAAATTATATCCAATAACTATTTAAGTTGCTAATCCTAGAAAGAGAAATTTAATCTTCACCCCCACCACACCTATTTCTCCTCTTTTCTTCCTGTATTGGGAAACATCAGCTGGATATAGGGGTGCAGTGGTACTGCACCACTCTGTGTAGCTGACTCACAAGTTCTAGGTTCATTCTTGGAGACCTCCTTGAGTATACAGTGATGTGGAGCAGCCCCTCCCCAAATTCACCCATAAGAAATCATGCTGGGACCAGCAGTTAGCGTAATGGCTATGTTGCTGGACTCCCACGTAGTCGACCACGGTTGGAGTCCCGGACCCGGTGGCTTAAACTCACACTGGGCACGTGTGCGTGCGTGTCCAAGATCCCGAGAGGAGAATGGAGAAGGGATTGCGGCATGGCCATCTTCCCTGGGGGGTGATTTCCTGCTTTCTGTCTCTCTGTCTGTCTCTGTCTGTCTAGCAAGCGCACACGCCCTATAGCAAAAATCTCTCCAAAAAAAAAAGAAACCATGCTCAACTCAGCTACTGCAGGAGATTCAGAGTGTTAACTCCTCTGTGCCCACCAACATAATAAAGAGTTCTCCTTTTTCTCTCTGAAGTGTTGCATTTTCATTCCTAGGCATCTGTTTTTCCACAACAGTAGGACACACATGCCTATGATCCAGGGCTGGCTTAAGCTACAGGTGGCTAGTGGTGTCGAGACCCGGCTGAGAGTTCTGTTTTTCTGTACATACCTCTTGCTCATGAAATACATAAATAAATAAGCAAATATATAACCTTTAAAAAGTTTAACATTATAATTCAGACACTGACTTTGGAATCTGTGGAATGATTGTAGACGTCTGAGTTTCCAACTCCCATCTTACACAATCAAGCTGTTCTCAAGCTTTTCTCTATCTCCTAATCACAGACACACCTGTTAATATGTTCACATTCCCTCAGGCAGGTAAACTTTTTAAAGCAACAAAATAGGAAGAAGAAGAAAGAAGAAGAAGAAGAAAAGAAAAGAAGGACAAGGAGGAGAAGGAGAAGAGCTGACTGCACTTTATGCACAATGTACAATTTTTACTTCCTTCTTAACAAGAGTCTCTCTAGCAAATTAATCAGAACATGCATACGAAGGACTACTGGTATAATTTCTACCAAGTGCACTCATTTATACCTTCTTATCCCACTCTTAGCCTATCATTCTTTATTTCATTTACTTTGGTTATTCTTCACAATAATTGTTGCTACAATAGTTCCTCTGTCTACTGTTTTTCCTCTTTATAGTCCCCTTCCATTTCCTACTAACTTTTCTAAAATATAAATTCAGTTGTGTCAACTACTAGTTTAAAACTTTCATTGATAGGGCCAGCATGTGGCTTGTTGGTAAAGAATGCTGGACTTGCACATGACCAACCAAGGCTTGAGTTCAGACCTGGTAATTTGAAAATCATGCTGGATGTATGTTTGTACATCCCCCCTACCAGGAAGAGAATGCAGAAGGGATTGTGGCATGGCCATCTCCCATGAAGGGTTGATTTCTCACTTTCCCTCTCACTGTTTTGTGTGTCTCCATGGTTAGGGTACACACTCTATGGCAAAAAAAAGAAAAAACTGGTATTGACGCTGTGGTGATTTTTGTCACGAACTCTCTATAATTCCACAGCACAAATGGAAGTATTTCAAACATAAAAATAAAAAAATAAAATAAATATATTTTACCCAATTATTCATTATGCCTCTTTATTTTCATGATATGAAAAGTGATATATTGGGTAGTTGGAAGAGTCAAGACACAACTGTACATAGACGAGCTTAGAAAAATACATCGTGACTTTTCAATATATTGTACCAATCAGTATAGGCATTGCTCAAGGAAACTTCTAATTATGTTAGGTACATATAACTTGTGAGCTATAATTTATACATATTATTTTAAATATTTATCCTTGGGAAATAATATGATGTTCTTAAGAAAGGAAAACATTAGAAATAAATCATTAGTATGAAAAGTTTCTTAGGAGCTTCAGCAATAGACCAGGACAAAGCAAGGTGCAGAATCAAGGTTAGCACACTTATAGACGAGGTGCTTAGGCTAACGTTTGATGTCTTTATGTGCACTAAAGTATTATAATTATTTCTATTGCCTTTGTAATGTTCTAATTGACTGAAATCTTACTGAACACAAACACTATGTCTTATTTTTCTTTGGAAGGTAACATTGGGTAGTATTTGCAACCAAGTAAATTTTATCTGGACTACAAAGTCAGCTATTGATTAGGTAATAGACTATATGTTCCTTCACTACCTGAATGAGGTTACTACCTCTTAGATTAGAGATATTAAGGGACCAGCAGTTAGCGGAATGGCTATGTCGCTGGACTCCCATGTAGTCGACCGTGGTTCACATTCTGGACCCGGTGGCTTAAAACTCACGCAGGGCGCGTGTGCATGCATGCCCAAGATCCCAAGAAGAGAATGGAGGAGAAGGGACTGCAGTGTGGCCATCCCCACTGGGGGGTGATTTCTTGCTTTCTGTCTCTCTGTCTCTCTCTGTCTGGCGAGCGCATGCACCCTATGGCAAAAAAAAAAAAAAAAGATTAGAGATATTAGTAGCTGAAAACAATTACCTGACTATTAATGAAAAAAGCTATGTTAAGATCCTATTACATGGACTACCCCAAGTGAGAAATTAATAAATGATTATGTGTGGGTATTTAGTAGATATTTGTTAAACAATTTTTCATTGTTTTTTTCTTAATAATATCCAATTTCTAATTAAAGTATTTATTGTTTAGCATATTCTCAAGGTATCTAAGAAAGGAGAGGAAATATATGATTCTGAAAACGCACAAAAAAGGGCAAAAATGATAAATTTGCAAAAAGTGAGGATAATTAAGTATAATAACTTGTATGCAAAACTGGAAAAGTTCTAAGTTAAGCCAGTACAAAAATTGACTAAACAGATTTTTCTCTTACGTTCTTTGGATCTTAAGAGTAAATCTCATCTGAGTCCTTCCTCTGATTCAAGAGCACAGAATTAAACTTGATTGCTATCTTAGCTTTATATTAACCTCTTACCTCTGAGAATTCTTGATAATATTTGCACAGTAATTTCTTTAATCAAGTTTGAGAGGAATTGCTCTCAGAGCTTGCTTTCAAAATTAATTATCATATTTTAAAATAATTTATCTTACTTACAAGAATACCATATTTGTAATATGAAAGCCAAAATGAGATGATTCTACCATAGCACAAAGGAAGACAGGAATATCCAAATTTAAAATACCATGAATTCCTGAAAAAAATATAAATAGTGTTGTTAAAATGCTCTTTTTTTTTTTGAGAAATTTTCGCTATAGGGCGTGTGGGCTCGCCAGACAGACAGAGAGAGACATAGAGACAGAAAGCGAGAAATCACCCCCCAGGAGGGATGGCCACGCCACAGTCCCTTCTCTTCCATTCTCCTCTCGGGATCTTGGGCACGTACACACACGCACCCAGCGTGAGTTTTAAGCCACCAGGTCGGGGACACGAACCGTGGTCGACTACGTGGAAGTCCAGCAACATAGCCATTACGCTAGCTGCTGGTTTCCAAAATGCTCTTGACAGAATAGGATTATTCCAACTAAGAAGATAAGTTTTAATGGGGAAAAAATGTTTAAAAATATTTTACCTAAACACCTTATCACTCAAAGCCCAGATGGAAGTAAAATGAAAGAAAGAGTAAGAGAGATGAAAGAGAAAGAAAAAAAGAAAGAAAGAAGAAAGAAGAAAGAAAGAGAGAGAAAGAAAGAAAGAAAGAAAGAAAGAAAGAAAGAAAGAAAGAAAGAAAGAAAGAGAAAGAAAGGAAGAAAGAAAAAGAAAAAAAAGGAAGAAAGAAAGAGAGAGAAAGAAAAAGAGAAAGAAAGAGAAAATAAAGGAAAAAGGACGAAAGAAAGAGAGAGAAAGAAAAAGAGAAAGAAAGAGAAAATAAAGGAAAAAGAAAGGAAAAAAGAAAAGAAAGCAGGAAGGAAGAAAAATGGAAAGAAAAGGGTAAGAAAGAAAGAAAAGGAAAGAAAGAAAGAAAGAAAGAAAGAAAGAAAGAAGAAAAGAAAGGAAGGAAGAGAAAGTAAAAGAAAAAGAAAGAAAAAGGAAACAAGGAAGGCAGGTAAAAAAAGGAAAGAGAATATAAGAAAAGAGGGAGAGACGAAGAGAAAGGGCATTAAAGAGTATGTAATGGTTGATTCTAACCAAGCGACATTATGTGTAAAGAAGCTCCTATTTCAAGACTGGGATAAATTTTCAAGTTGAAGACTGGTTGATCAATTTGTACAGTTTTCTGAGATAAAAGCAAGACTATACATGACCTTGAGAAAAATATTTAGGAATAAAATGTCAACATTAAATAAAAAAAGAAAATTTAAAAGCTCAAACATGGAGAAATAGTGATTATAAAATTGGTGATACTGTACACCTCTGAGAACATTTCAGTCAAACCAGTGGAGCTCAGGTTAGCAGATTGCCCATTAGAGAAAGCCTACATAGGTGAAAGAGCCTACCTCTGTTAACTCTTCTACCCTCATCAACAGCCTGGAGGTAGACACCGAAATATATCCCCGAAGTATTGCAGATAGATGGTCTCGACACCTCCAGAGAATGTGGGTAGTGTGCTCCCTAAACTGGAAAGGAAAAAAGCTAATTTTGAGTGCAAACTTGGGCAGATGATTCTAAGAATAATTATGAAATTTGAAAAAATCTTTGTAGATTCCCAAAAGCATATGATCCTTCAACAATCTTTAGAGATGTTAAAATATTCTCTGTATCAGTGTGGATTCTGTATTTCCAACAGAGAAAGGAACACACATACACACACACACACACACACACACACACACACACACACACGATTTTCAAAAAGTCCATGGAGTGACCAGTAGTTAGCGTAATGGCTATGTCACTGGACTCCCATGTAGTCAACCGCGGTTCAAGTCCTGGACCCGGTGGCTTAAACTCATACTGGGCGCGTGTGCCTGTGTGCCCAAAATCCCAAGAGGGGGATGGAGAAGAAGGATTGTGACATGGCCATCCCCTCTGGGGGGTGATTTCTCGCTTTCTGTCTCTCTGTCTCTCTCTGTCTTTCTGGGGAGCACATGTGCCTTATAGCAAAAAAAAATAAAAATAAAAATAAAAAATAAACTCCAAAAACAGAAAAAAAATGCATAGAAAAATTATGTATGGATTTAAAAACATCTTTGTAGCAAAATAAACTCTTACTTTAATTCGATTTTTCCAGGAACCTTTTTTTTCTTCTTTTCTTTTTTGGAGAGGTTTTTAGCTATAGGGCACGTGCACTCACCAGAAAGACAGAGAGAGACAGAGAGACGGAAAGCGAGAAATCACCCCCCAGGGGAGATGGCCACACTGCAGTCCCTTCTCCTCCATTCTCCTCTCGGGATTGGACACGCACACACATGCAACTGTCACGAATTTAAGCCACTGGGTCCAGGACTCGAACCGCGGTAGACTACATGGGAGTCCAGTGACATAGCTATTATGCTAACTGCTGGTCCCACAATTTTTCCAGGAATTTTTTGAAATCCCCTTTATATCTACCTATATCTTTACCTCTCCGTTCTGTCAGCTAGGGCAGGCTAAAATTTTCAGTCATGACTGACACCACATCAGTAAGTGGGATCTCTCTCTCTCTCTCTCTCTCTCTCACTTCATTTTTATTTTTTTAGGAAACCCTCAGTTCTGTTTTTAATGTCTCCCCACTGATTGAATTAGTCTCATTCAAACCGAAGTGATATCATTTACTTAAAGTTAGCTGATTGTAAACGTTAATTACGTCTGCAAAATATTTTCACAGAAACGATGGAGAGTTTGACTGAGTGAAGACTGTAACCTAGCCAAGCCAACAAATAAAACGGTATGACACCCTTTGCAAAAGGAAAAGGATCTAATCTACAGAGAAAAATCCCTGGGATATGGAAACTTAATTGAAAAGGACAGAAATACCTGTCGAAATAACTGGTTGGGAAAAGCAGCAGATTCTAGCAGAGTAAAACACTATATATGCAATCTGCAGCTATAAGCAACCTCTTGCATTGTAGTATGGGCTGGAGGCAGAAAATATTCTGAGGCAGAAAAACACAAAGAAACACACAATTGGCCACCACTTTGGTAAAGAGGGCATCTTCGTCACGACACTGGAAAATTTCTCCATAAATCTTCTTAACAGGGAATGTGCATTGGCCACATAAGTTAAACATAACACCTTAAAAGGCACAGCATTTAAATCCTTAAAATGCTTTTTTAAAAAAATGAAAAAAAATGTAACATATCAATATTCCAAACAGCAACAATAAGAAGCCAAAACATGTTAACAAAATCGAATGAGAAGAGTAAGTTGGAATTTTGTAATTTTATAAAGAGGGGGCAACAATGGCATTGTGACTAAGGTACTGGGCTCCCACATGGTTGGTCACAGTTCGAGTCCCAGGACTGGTATTTGGAAAATACACTGGGCTTGTGTACATGTCTGCCCAAAATCCTAGGAGAAGAATGGAAGAGAAAGAAGTGCAACGTGATCATCCCTCCAGGGGGTGATTTCTCACTTTCTTTTTTTTTTGAGAGGTTTTTGCTATAGGGTTTTTAATTGGATTTTTTGCAGTTCCCTATATATTCTGGTCCCTTATCTGAAGAATACTTTGAACTTAATTCTCTCCCATTCTGAGGCTTGTGTCTTCACTCTTGTTATTGTTTCCTTTGCTGTGTAGAAATTTTTTAGCTTGATGTAGTCCCACTTGTCTTCCATTTGTTTTCTACCAGTAGCTTCATAGTTTGAGGCTTTTCATGTAGCTCTTTCAACTATTTTGAGTTTCTTGCTTGTTTTTTTGTTTGTCTGTTTGTTTGTTTTTGAGAGGTTTTTGCTACAGGGCACATGCACTCGCCAGAAAGTCAGAATGACAGAAAATGAGGCATCACCCCTCGGGGGGAATGGCCACACCGCAATCCCTTCTCCTCCATTCTCCTCTTGGGATCTTGGGCACGTATGTGCCTGCTGTGAGTTTAAGCCACCAGGTCCAGGTCTCAAACCTTGGTCTACTACATGGGAGTTCAGCGACGGAGCCATTACACCAACTGCTGGTCCTGTGTTGATTTTTTTTTTTAAGTGGCGAGATATGGGGAGATCTAATTTGTTTTTGTTTTGTTTTGTAGGTGAATATACTGATCTTCCAACACCAGGTGTGAAAGAGACTTTCATTTCCCCACTGGTTTGTCTTGTGTTCTCTATCAAAGATCAGTTGGCTTTACGTTTTGGAGTCTAGTTTTGAGTTTCCCATTCTGTTCCACTGGTCTATGTGCCTGTTTTTCTGCCAGTACCATGGTGTTTTAATTATTACAGCTTCGTAATATATTTTAAGGTCAGGTTGTGAAATGCCTCCTGCTTTATTCTTTCTGAAGAGTATCGCTTTGGCAATTTGGAGTCTTTCATGCTTCCAGGCAAATTTTGTGATTTTTTTTTTTTCTATTTCTGAAAAGAATGTCTCTGACATGTTGGTCAGAATCACAGCCTTTGCTTTTTTTATATATAGGATTTTTAAATTTTTATTTATTTATTTTATGAGTAAGACAGAAAGAGACAGTACCACAACAAGGTCCTGATGTCATGACTGACCCCCCCAGCCCTGAGCCTGCCTCCATGGACCCATGTGAACTTAATACACTCAGAGAGGTCTCCTGACTTGAATCAGGAAACCTCCCATGTGTGATTGCCTCCCAGATCATCTCAAACCTTTAGAAGTTATGTAATTCTATTTATAATATATGAATAGTTTTCCCATGAATGATTGTCTCCCAGATCATCTCAAACCTTTAGAAGTTATGTAATTCTATTTATAATATATGAATAGTTTTCCCATGAATGATTGTCTCCCAGAGCATTACAAACCTTTGTAAATTTTATAATTCTACTTCTGTGAAATATATGAAACAGCAAATCCATAGATACAGAAGGTAGGTTAATGTTGCCTGGGATTGGAAGTGGGAGTCCAGGTTGATGACTGAAAACTTATTTGGAAGAAGGCTAAGTTCTAAACCTGGATTGTGGTGACATATGTACAGCTTTACAAATTTATTAAAAATAGTTTAATTATACGGACCAGCAGTCAGCGTAATGGCTATGTCGCTGGACTCCCACGTAGTCGGCCACGGTTTGCGTCCCAGACCCGGTGGCTTAAAAACTCACGCCGGGCGCATGTGCATGCGTGCCCAAGATCCCAAGAGGAGAATGGAGGAGAAGGGATTGTGGCGTGGCCATCTCCCCTGGGGGGGTGATTTCTCGCTTTCTGTCTCTCTGTCTCTCTCTGTCTGGCAAGCACATGTGCCCTATAGCGAAAACCTCTCAAAAAAATAGCTTAATTATATACATAAAAATACTTATGGTTTTGGATTATACCTCAATAAACTGCTTAATAAATTAATTAAAAATAGACATAAATCTTTGCCTTTATACAGCTTACTTTCTTTTTTTTTCTTTTTTTTTTCTCTAGAGGCTTTTGCTATCTGGCACGTGCACATGGCAGACAGACAGAAACAGAGAGACAGAAAGTGAGAAATCACCCCCAGGGGATGGCCACGCCACAATCCCTTCTCCTCCATTTTTCTCTTGGGATCTTGGGCTCGCACGCACACGTGCCCGGCTTGAGTTTTAAGCCACTGGTTCCAGGATGCGAACCACAGTCGATTACGTGGGAGTCCAGCAACATAGCCATTACGCTAACTGCTGGTTCCCTATACAGCTTACTTTCTGATAGGGAGATGGATCCATGGAAGCATGAAATAGATCAGATTGAGTTAATTATTTTGGAAGAAAAATATAGCAAGGTTAAAGTATGAACAGTGAAGGGAAGTGAGTAAAGGAAGATGTTTTAGAAGAGTTCCTATAAAAAGGCTTTGGGCATAGGAGCCAGTTGGCTGATATTTAGTGGTTCCAGAGAGAGGCAAGAGTAAGTGGGAGGCCATGGCCAAATCAAGTTAGTTGAGTATGAGGCAGCACCAGTGACTGGGAAGGGGAAATAATAAGGGGAAAGTCAGGAGGTGAGGTCAGAGTGATAGCCAGGGACTACGCTGTGTAATCATTTTTGGAATTTAGAATGTCTTTGGACTTCGTTCTGGAATATCATTTTTGAACGTTTAAGCCAGCCTATTGTCCATCTTCCTGCTTTGCTCTCTTTACATAAATCTGTAACAGATGATCATAAACATTTTGAAACATATTTCTTCAAAGATGTAATAGTATTAAAAAATTCTTTCACATTTGACACCAAACCTGGGACATTTTTATTTTATTTTTATTTTCTTTATCTTGATATCTGGCATTCTTGACTAAATCCAAATTTACTTTACATTGATCGCATTGAATAATTCTGTTTCTGGCAAGTGATTTATAATCTGTAAGATCTGTAGATTGGGTTCCTATAGGGTTTGTGTGTATGTCAAAGAGGGGAGGGAGGACTCTTCACTTTCAGAATTTTGTGAACACATGCACACACACAGCTTGCTTCTCAAACCACACGGTCTGGGACTTGAACCACATAGACAGTCATATGAGATTCAGCCACTTTAGCTGCCACACAACTGACTGGCCCTAGATTTGATTTGGATTGTGTAGCTCCGTATGACACCTTTCAACATGTTTTCATTGTGCCCTTGTTCATTTTATTATTTCTCTTAATGGAGTGCTCAGATGGAATAAAATATTCTCACTGTAGACTTACTAATAATTTACTCTAGGTGTATTTAGGTTGTGTTGGACTCAAAAGAGTATTTTGATTTTAATGTAGAACTAAGGAATTCGGTTCATTAGTATTGCAATTTTAGTTTTTCCATTAAATTGATATGCGTATTTTAAACAGGTCTCTTAGTATTTCTTGCCGCAACTGAACATTTAACAAAAGTGTTTGCTTTTGTAACATTCTGTTCTTATTTTGAAATCTTTGATTAAGAACACTAATTGAAGAACTCAACAAACTCATTTACTAAATTCTATAACTCATTAATATTGCTAGTTCTTATTAAAGATTCTAATGTTTCATAATTCATTTACTAATCTTACTGAGATTATATTCACTTTGTCTTCCAGATAATTAATAGAAATGTTCAGTAAGGTCTTATACTCATTTGAATAGGATTTTATCTCATTACACAGTATGAAAAGCAGTGTCCTTTTTTTCCCCTCCCAAATCTGATTATATAACATAGCATCTATTCTCAAAGACCATTGGAAATATTGTACATAACTTTCATGAATAACTGAATGGTTAGCCTTCAAAGGATATCCAAGAGAAGTAGGAAGAGAGACTCACAAAATATTCAGACAAGAAGCCATTTTAAAGCTGAGGTGTGTCCAGGCCTGTTCAGGGAAGCTATGCTCTGAACTCCATCTTCTAGACTCCCAAAATATTCAGACAAGTAGAGGGGAGATTTTGTCACAGAATGACCAGAAACCACTGCAGAGGCACAAGAAACATGAGAAACCTAGAAACTATCTCTCCTCTAAGGGAAAAGAACAGTCCCTCATCGTCCACAGACAGTACAGTTGAACTCTTGGAAATGTCTGATAGAGAATTCAGAATTTTCATAGTGACAAAACTAAACAAGATGCAAGAGCTGAGAGATATTGAACTCCAGAAGACACAGGAGAAAAGAGACGAGTTCCAGGAGGTGTTGAAGTTCTTCCATGATCTGAAAGAGGAAATACACTTCAAAAAAAGAATCAAATGGAGCTATTAGAGATGAAGGCTGCTATTCAGGAAATCAAAACTCCTTCAAAAGTATTAAAAGCAGATTAGTCCATTCAGAAAATCAAATCTCAGATGTTAAAGGCAAAACCTCTGAGCTAAAAAAAAAAAAAACCACTTAGAAAATAATCCCCCAAAATGAGAATACTATACCAGAAATACTAGACAGCATTAAGAACGCAAACATTCAGATAATTAGTATCTCAGAAAGTGAGGAAGCTAATAAAGGCATTGATAATCTATTCCATGAAATCTTGGAAGAAAAATTTCCAAATCTAGAGAGGCATTCAAACATCCAGACCCAAGAAATACAAAGGACCCCTAATAGAATCAACCCAAGAAGATCTTTTCCAAGGCACATCATAGCCAGACTGGCCAAATCTACAAAGACAAGATACTAAAATTGTCAAGAGAGAAACGCCAGGTTACTTATAAAGGTTATCCCATCAGACTAACTTCAGATCTTTCATCAGAAATAATGTGAGCAGGGACCAGCAGCTGGTGTAACGGCTAAGTCGCTGGACTCCCATGTAGTTGATCACAGTTCGAGTCCTGGACCCTGTGGCTTAAACTCACGCTGGGTGCGTGTGTGTGTGTGTGCCCAAGATCACAAGAGGAGAATGGAGGAGAAGGGATTGCAGCATGGCCGTCCCGCCTGGGGGTTGATTTCTCGCTTTCTGTCTCTCTATCTCTCTCTGTCTTTCTGGAGAGTGCACGTGCCCTATAGCAAAAACATCTCCAAAAAATAAAAATAAATAAATAATGCCAGCAAGGAAAGGATAGCAAAATATATTCAAAGTGTTAAGTAGAAAACAGTTTCAACCAAGAATACTCTACCCAGCAAGATTATCTTTCATATGGAAAGAAGGATAAAAACATTTTCAGATAAACAAGACCTGAAAGAATTAGCCAATAGCAGACCCACTCTTCAAGAAGTTCTGTAAAGGGTGAGCTACCAGGAAAACTAAAAACACATACAGAAATAAGAGGACAAAAAGACAATCAAGAAAATTACTTTAATGCTAGGGGCAAGAAATATCAATAATAATGTTGAATGTTAACTTCCAGGATTTAAAGAAAAAGATTGGACCACAGCAACACTGCATATTCAACAGAGAGTTTGAACATAAGACTGAACAGGTGAAATAGAATTTTAGGACTTTTGAGTAAAATATTACTGATTTTTTTTACTATGCTTTGTTTTCCCAATGTAAGTATTTTATTTTCTTTTGAGGTGTTGATAGGTTCAGCAATCTATTAAAATATTTTTCTTGTTTGTTTCTTTAAATGGAAACATAAATTTTTCTTCCTTACTGACCCTTCTAGAATTGGAAAATATTTGGGAGTATTCTTATTTTGTGGCAGAAGGGTTAGTTGTATAAGTTCAGTAACGCTTGTTGCTCTGAATTGGAAATTGCAAATACTCATTATTGGACAGGGCTTTGACTGGAATGTCATAACTGAAGATTAATCAGAAAACTATGGTACTGAGGTGGATTTCAAGTAAGCCAACAGAAGCTCTTAGAAAAATGGCCCTGCACCATAAATAGTTCTGCCTGGCAGAGAGGATTAGAGAAGGTATATGAAAGAATTTATAACATAAAACAACCTAGACTTTTCCAGCCCAGCATTGTAATCAGTAGAAATTACAAAAGAGCAACCACACCAGAGGATTTTCTTGAGAAAGACTTTGAAGGAAGAGAAAGAGATTGATCTTTGCTAGCAGATGGTGTATCACAGAACACTTGGTAGGCAGGCCTGAATTGAGATTTATGTGTGACTTGCGTGCTTGACATTTGCTTTTCAACAATTTAAGTAATTGACATGTAAATATTTTCTCAAAAATATTTAAAACCGTACTTTCTCTGTTGTTAGAGTCACAAACAAAACTATGAGAAATATTTTGAACTGTATTTTTAAAATTCAGCATTTTGAAATTTTGAGAGTTGTTTATTAACTGTCAAAAACTATGGAGTATGAGCAAAATTTTTTTGATATGTAAAGTAAATGTTTGTAGAAAAATGTAAAAATAAATTAAAAAATGAAAAAAAAAGGAAGAAGAGTTCATAATCATTATGATCAGCTATTGGCCATTAACTCGGGCTAATAAGGTTGTAGGAAAATGGGCACTAAGCCTCCATCAAAGACCCAAAGCAGGTCCAACCCTTCAGTGCTCAATGAAACAGAGAGAGGCATTTTTTAAATATTATTTTTAATTTTATTTTTAGTTTTTAATATAGGAAATGTGCACTCACCAGAGAGACAGAAAGAGAGAGATAGAGAGGAAAAGCGAGAAATTACTTCCCTCCAGGGGGATGGCCACACTGCAATCCTTTCTCTCCTATTCTCCTCTCTGGATGTGGGTACTCATGCACAGGCACCCAGCATATTTTCAAGATGAGGGGTTCAGGACATGAACTGCTCAGTCAACCATGTGAAATCCAGCCACCTTAACTGCTGTACGACCTGCTGGTCTGCTTCTATTCTATTTTACACTGGAGAGCCCAGCCAGGGCTATAAGATATGTAGATAGAAAAAGAAGCTATGAAAATTGGAAAAGAAGAAACAAGATTTTCATTATCACAGAAGATAGGAATGTATATATAGAAAAAGCAAAGTTGTTGGTGAGAGAGGAAAGGAACATTTATTACAGAGTGGCCACAAAGAGAAGAAGTGGGGAAAAAGCAGTTAGCGTAATGGCTATGTCGCTGGACTCCCACATAGCCAACGGCGGTTCGCATCCCGGACCCGGTGGCTTAAAACTCAGGCGCGTGTGCGTGCGTGCCCAGGATCCCGAGAGGAGAATGGAGGAGAAGGGATTGCGGCGTGGCCATCCCCCCTGGGGAGTGATTTCTCGCTTTCTGTCTCTATGTCTCTCTCTGTCTGTCTGGCGAGTGCATGCGCCCTATAGCGAAAACCTCTCAAAAATAAATAAATAAATAAATAAATAAAAATAAAATAAAAAGAGAAGAAGTGAAAATATCTTTGGTCAGCCAATTTACAGATGCTTTTATAGAAGAAGGGCAATACCATGAGGCTAACAGCTATCTACAGAAAAGCTTAGGCTGAGTTCATTTTTAGTGGGGACAGTGGTATAATCAAGCTATTTATCTTTCAGGTAATTTGTACTCCAGGCAGGAATTTCAGTTCCATGGGGTAGACTATCCCTCATTGTTTCGAGCTTTAGGTTGCATGTTCATACCCTTGGAATTCCTGAGACCTCAAACAAAAACTAAGACTAACAGAAAAACAATTTTAATCAACAAGATGGAGTCAGTCTGGCTAAAGCCCCTATTACAAGAATTCATTCAGAGCTGTCCTTCAGACCAGACAAATAGATTTCATGTAAGAGTTTAAAAGCAGGGGATTGGTCCAGCCAAGTGGCACTGTGGTTCAGGCGGCTGGATCTCACTTGGCCAGCTCTGTGATTCAGGTCCTGGTCCCAGCAGTTTGAAAAATATACCAGGTACATGTGTGTGCGTGCAGTGTGGCCATCCGCTATGGAGGGCGCTTTCTCGTTGTCCCCCTCTCTCTTTGACTCTGTCTCTCTCTGGCAAATGCATATGCCCTGTAACAAAACTAAACAATACAAAGTTTTAACAATTTTGAATGAGGAGATCCTTTTCAGGGAAAGGAGACAAATTTGTTATAAACACGGAGTTAAAGGGCAAGGAAGTTTCCACACCACCATCACGATGGAGCAAAAGGTAATGACATCAAGGTCTCCATGCCTGTGTGTAACACATGTGCGATTGTGGTAGTCATTGGAAAAAGGATGGAGAGAGCGTGGGTCATTTTCCTGTGGGTAATTCTCTTAGCTGAGGGTTTCTCAACCTAATGACTATACGTTAGAATCATTTGTGGACTTCCAATAACATTGATGGCAGAGTCCAAAACCTAGTTCTAATTTAAATTGGTCTGTTTTAGTCATCAGGACTTTTTTTTAGAGAGAGATATTTTTACTATAAGCCATGTTTACTTGAAAGAGAGAAGAGAGAGACTGAGAAAGTGAGAAATCAACTTCCTTTCCCCCACAGGGAGGATGGCCACACTGCAATCCGTTCTTCCCCATTCTCCTCTCAGAATTTTGGGCATGCACGCACACGCACCCGGTTTGAGTTTGAAGCCACCAGGGTTGGGACTCAAACCACAGTCGACCATGTAGAAGTCCAGTAATGTAACTATGATGCCATCTGCTGGTCCCAGTCATCAGGACTTTTAAACTCCCTACAGGAAATCCAAATATACAGCCAGTGTTGAGAACCACATTTTTAGGCACAGGATTCAGTATATGATTTATACCTGTTACTCAATTGCTTTGGATTAATGCTTGATTTCCATTTTGACTTAAAATTTAAGGCTTTGGGACCTACAATTAGCATAATGGCTATGTCACTGGACTCCCACGTAGTCAAACATGGTTCGAGTCCCTGACCCGGTGGCTTAAACTCACACTGGGCATGTGTGCGTGCGTGCCCAAGATCCTGAGAGGAGAATGGAGGAGAAGGGATTGCGGCATGGCCATCCCCCCTGTGGGATGATTTCTCGCTTTCTGTCTCTTTGTCTTTCTCTGTCTGTCTGGTGAGCGCACGCGTCCTATAGCAAAATATAACCTCTCCAAAAAAAAAAAAAGTTAAGGCATTATTCTAAAAGCCAAATTTCTTTTTAATTAACTTGATTTTGATGGATATAT
The DNA here is from genome assembly GCF_000334495.1 of Tupaia belangeri chinensis. Taxonomy (NCBI): domain Eukaryota; kingdom Metazoa; phylum Chordata; class Mammalia; order Scandentia; family Tupaiidae; genus Tupaia; species Tupaia belangeri. Next base: position 995,471 of record NW_006208732.1, read on the forward strand.
TCACACATTGTTTTTTAAACAAAAAAATACGATTACATATGAGATTCAATATGATTCTAATTAAGATGCTAAGGGAATAATTCAATATAAAAATTAGTAAAAACAGCTGAAAATAATATAATGAGGGTCTGGACTACTGGTAAAATAGAATGCTTCACTTGTAGAATGATAGCAAGAAATACAGAGAACTTACAAATGAATAAATGACAATACAGTATATTAAAATATCTGCTATGACAACAAATTAAATAAAAATAACATAAAATGAAAATATATTTGAGAGCTATACTTGTCATTTAAATTTTAAATCAGTTTCTGTTTAAGAGATGGATTAAGTGTATTGCTCTTTGCCAGAATCTAATTAAAGTCCTAGTAAGGTCAAAAACAATTAGCAAAAGTTAAAAGAGTTAGTCGATATAAAAATTTTAGAATAGTTTCTGGCATGTATCAGGTACTCAGAAATGTTACATATAATTAATGATACTATTTACAGTGGCACTAAGAAACAGTGTTATTATAAACAGATATTAGATAAGGGGGCAATAGTATTGGATCGGAATGTTGACGACTCTTTGAAATAGAGAATTTTTTTTAATCATCTGGATAGTTGCAGAACTAACACAGAAAGGGAAAGCAGCTGCTGGGGGTGCCTCTCTTCTGCCAAAATAGAGATGTGACTCCTAGTTTTCCATTAGCTGGAAAAGTCGTGGGACATAAATCAAGTTGATGTACTAAAAACTGTCCATACATCAGTTGCTCAAATTATACTGTACATTCTTCACACGGCATAGCAGCAGCTGAAAACCCAGATAAAACCTTAACAAATTAAAGAATTAAGGAGCTATTCCTGAGTGAACACAGAGAAGGCACAAAAAAACGTAAGGCAGGCATCATACTGAATAGTCAAACTATAGGAGTGTTCTTAGGGACAGGAATGAAAGATACAGATGCACACTCTCACTGTTCTATTCTATATCGCACGGAAGAGCTTAGCCAGGGTGATAGATAAGAATAGAATGCATGAAAATTGGAAAGGAAGAAACAAGACTTTTATTATCCCAGAAGATATGAATGCATAGGCAGAAAATCCAGTAGAACATACACATGGTCCCTGACTTACAATGGTTCAACTTAACAATTTCACATCCTGGACCCGGTGGCTTAAATTCACACCAGGCGTGTGTGTGTGTGTGCCCAAGATCCCAAGAGGATAAAGAAGGAGAAGGGATTGTGGCATGGCCATCCTGCCTGGGGGGTGATTTCTCATTTTCTGTCTCTCTGTCTCTGTCTGTCTGGTGAGCGTATGCGCCCTATAGCAAAAACTCTAAAAAAAAAAATTAATTAATTAAAAAAAAATAACACCCATTATTTTCTTGGTACTCTAGTCCAGTCTCTGCAACCTGGGAGGAAAACATAACTATTTGCAGATGCTATTCTGCACCATACTGCATACTGTGTGGGCCCACAGAGTTCCAGACCACCATGGGGAGCACAAGAAACACTGATTTCCAGATTCTTTTCATCTGATCATCTCATGTTTTCTAGCAGTACTTCATGCAAGAAATATAAAGTTCCCAAAGTGCTACAACAGGGTACATTTTAATGATGAAATCCTCAGAAACTTCTCTGATCTGTTCTTTCTGCTCTACAAATAGATCAAGCACCTTCACTGTAAGAAGTCTATACTCAGTCTTCTCCCCTTGGCTTCCATAGGTGGCTTCTTATTTTAATTTCAGTTCAAATGTCACCTTGTGAAGAGACTGGCCCTATCTCATCAGGGTCTCTTATGAGCTGTGGATATTGGCAAGCTACTCAATGTCTCTGGGCGAAAAACCTCTCCAAAAAAAAAGTATCATTATAAAACAATATTTAAAGTAATCAATTGTCTATCTACATAGCATCATCAAAGAATTAGAAAGTATAATTTTACAATGTATCATTTCAAATAGTTCAAAAATATAAAATACCTCAGACTAAATATAACAGAAATATGTATGGCACTTCTAGAGAAAAGTTTTAAATATATTAAGTGAAAATAAGAAAAAGATCTAAATAATGGTATCTGTCTACCATGTGTCCTTATGAACTAGAAAACTCAATACTGTAAAATGTCTAACTCTCCCTAAAACTGTCTATACATTTAGTAAATTCCAACAATACGTGTGTTTCTATACATCCCCGTGCAACCTAACAAGCCAATTCTAACATGTATTTTTAAATGTGACTTGTCAAGAAAGCCCTCTCAAAGAAAAAGTTGGGAGAATCTGACTTCCCAGCTTGTAGAACTGTTCGTAAGGATGCACAAGACAGAGCAGTACTGCTTCTGGGACTGACAGATCAATTAAACAGAGCAAACAGCTTAGAAAAGGAACCACACAAAAAGAAATATGTGATACGCTGCAGAGTTGGTATTATAGGTTACATATTATTGGCAAAGGTGAGGAGTTTTTCGTAGGTAGGGTTGAGATATTTTGGCTTTCATACTGGAAAAAAATAAATAAAATTGGGCCCTGACCTCCCACCATTGATGAACACCAGCCAATATAAAGTCAAAACTATTCATTATGTACAGGATAACTTGTAGAATTTCTTTGTGACATCGGATTGAGTAGAGTCGCTAGCCATAGAAGAAAAGTTTCCGAAATTCAAATGAATTTAAGAATTTCAACACATTAAAATACGTTCCTTTTTTTTTCTTTTTTTTTCTTTTTTTTCCTTTGGAGAGGTTTTTGCTATAGGGCACATTCGCTCACCAGAAAGACAGAGACAGAGAGATAGAAAGTGAGAAATCACCCCCAGGGGGGATGACCATGCCACAATCAATCCCTTCTCCTCCATTCTCCATTCAGGATCCTCCATTCAGGATCTTGGGCACACATGCACACGTGCCCAGTGTGAATTTAAGCCACCGGGTCCAGGACTCGAACCATGGTCAGCTACATGGGAGTTCAGTGACATAGCCATTATGCTAACTGCTGGTCCCAACACATTAAAATACATCCTTAAGACAGGACATAGGCAGACTACAGAGTGTGAGGAGATATTTTCCCAACATCTAATCAACAAAGGACTAATATGCAGACTATATTTTTTAAAAGCTCCTGTAAATCAATAGTAATAAGAAAATATAATTTAAAAATAGGCAAAGACTTAATCACTTCACATGATAGAAAATCCAAAGAGCCAATAAATATGAAAATAGGTTCAATTATAGTATTAATAAAAGGTGCAAATTAAAACCAAAATAAGGAGCTGTCCTATATTCATGAGAATAGCAAAAATACATTAAAAGTCAGACAGCATGCAGTTTTACCAAATTTATAGAGCAACCAAAACTCTCATAATTTCTGGCTGCCATGAAGTGGGGAAATCATATGGAAAATATTAGGTAATTTATAGGAACATTGAATATGTGTATAAGCCAAGATTCAGAAGTTCCAGCAGTAAGAACTGTATCACAGGGATACATTTCCAATTGTACACTGCATACATGTTGAGGAAAGTCACCAGATCTGGGACTCGAACTGCGGTCGATTACATGGGAGTCCAGTGACATAGCAAGTACGCTAACTGCTGGTCCCCCTTGAATTATTTATAAGCACATGATTCTTTCCATTTCACATCATTAATGATAACCATGGTCCTAAAATAAATTTTCTTTTTTAGAGGTTTTTGCTATAGGGCACGTGCGCTCGACAGACAGACAGAGAGAGACAGAGAGACAGAAAGCGAGAAATCACCCCCCAGGGGGGATGGCCACGCTGCAATCCCTTCTCCTCCGTTCTCGTCTCGGGATCTGGGGGATGCACGCACACGCGCCTGGTGTGAGTTTTAAGTCACCGGATCCGGGACACAAACCGCGGTCAACTACAAGGGGGTCAAGCACCATAGCCATTACGTTAACTGCTGGTCCCCCTAAAATGGATTTTCTATGCTCTGAATTAATCCTACTATGTTACATTCTTTGGAGTAAGGCTTTTATACAGGTAACAACGTTATCAGCTTTGGGCTTGGTTAGATGCGGATTCAAGAGTCTGGTGACTTTGTCAAATAGTGTTTTGCCTTTGAGAAGGGAATGTGATCGGTTTTTGGGTGTGTAATAGGGGACAGTAAATTATGGGAGTGTGCTGCAATACCGTGACCTTTTCAGTATTCAGTAGTCTGAATAGCTGGTCTTTCTATCCCACTTGATTAAAGCTCCACTAATCATTGAGAAAGTTAATGCAAGATAAAACATTTTTTTTTAAATGGCGCCGCATTAATCCTTTCATATGGCACAAGTTGGAATGGGAACTGTTAAACATTTGTAACAAATTTCAATGTCTCTGCTGCAGTTGCAAATCCTCAGACAGCGGCCATTGACTTTGGTTGATGAAATCGCGACCTGATAAAACCTTGATTCAGCACTTCTTAGAATTATAGCATATTACAAATATACCTGCCATGTACAGAGAGAAGACATGACCTTGGGAAATAACATCAACGTCCCCCTCTCCCACAGAGGATCACATATAAACTGTCTCCCCTGAGAATCCTATTTACAAAGATGTCCAATGACATCCATTTAGAATACTTTTCAGTGACTTCTTGCAAATCACAAACCCCAATAAGAGTTCCTATTTACATTAATTAATTTCTAATTACTCTAATTCTGTGTTGAGCTGATAACTATATCTTGCTGACTATTCAATAAAGACTTATTAATTGAGGAAGAGTTAATTAATTAACATAACAACTAACCCTTTAAATATAGGAGGTTTTCATACACAGCCAACTTTTTAGGATCTTAACTTGCTAAAAGTTTCTACAAAATATTCAGTTAACTCTTCTTTTTGGATGATATGTGGGAGAGAGATATCATACAGTCTTTCTCTTTGCATGTCTTTTTCACTTATCTCCCTCCCAACCTTAACTACCAGTCTACATGCTCGCCCTATCAGGCAACAGGATGTCCCAATGATCTTTTTTTTAAAAAAACTGTATAGTGCTTATTGAGACTTACTGATAAAAAATTAATTTTGAAAGCGTAAAATCTTACCAAAATAGAACATTCTGATGTCAAACTTAAAATAGTACAAATAGGAACCAGCAATTGGCTATGTTGTTGGACTCCCACGTAGTCAACCATGGTTCAAGTCCCGGACCCGGTGTCTTAAAATCACACCAGGTGCGTGTGCATGGATGCCCAAGATCCTGAGAGGAGAATGGAGGAGAAGGGATTGCGGCGTGGCCATTCCCCCTGGGGGTGATTTCTCACTTTCCGTCTCTGTCTTTCTGGGGAGTACACGCACCCTATACCAAAAAACCTCGCCAAAAAAAAAAAAAGAAAATAGTACAAATAAAACATTTTTTAAATTGAGATTTAATGTAAGAGGGAGAAGGACATGTAGCTCAAAAGTTTATAAAGCTACAGTGATGTAGAATGAATGAGTCTAGAGATTTAAGTGTAACACGAAGGCTATGATCATTAGTATTTCATTGTATTTGCTAAATGAGTAGATTTTAGGTGCTTTTATGACACACAAAAAAGTAACAATTGATTTATGTAATGAGGTATGTTAATCTGCTTGACTGTGCTATTAATTTCACTATGAATATCAAAACATTATATTACATTCCTTAAATATATACAATAAAATATATTAATAATAGAGTTAAAGTAAGTTTATCTATATTTTAAAACATTGAAGTAGTCATTATATTTTAAACAGATATTCTCTTCTTATTTTAGAGTATAGTAAGAGTTTTAATCATCAATATATAAGTTGTATGATTGTGTTTCTGGAAATAGTTATTCATATCATTCATAGCAAACTTTCAATGTCCGATACCATGTAAACATTCAATAAATGCATGGACAGTGAATGAATGAACAATTAATGAAAACGCAATGTTGATTACATTTATTTCATTGTTTTTATGACAGAACCAAGTTTTCAACGAAATTGTTTTTAATGTACCACAGATTTGAAAAGTAGAATGATCAATAGTTACAGTTAAGAGACTAGCATATGACTGGACATATACACATAAATAATTATTTGTAGGAGTGTCAGTCAATTAGTTAAGAGAATATTAGTTAACTATCATTTCACTGAATGACCAGAGTTTGAATGGAGTTGAACTTAAACCAGATGTCTCAGTTAAAAAGCAGTTTTGTTTTTACTGTTTTAAAGCCAACCTGGCTTTTTCGTTCTCAGAGATTTGAAGTCTTAATGTTTTGTTTTGATTTTGAGGGGTTAAGAAATACCATTTCAAATTTGTTTTTTCTTTTCATCATAAGTCTTTTAAAGAATTATATATATATATATTTTTGAGAGATTTTTGCTATAGGGCGTGTGCACTGGCCAGAAAGACAGAGAGACAGAGATAGAAAGCAAGAAATCACCCCCCCAGGGGGGATGGCCATGCCGCAATCCCTTCTCCTCCATTCTCCTCTCGGGATCTTGGGCACATACACACACACACCCGGCATGAGTTTAAGCCACTGGGTCCGGGACTTGAACTGTGGTTGACTACATGGGGGCCCAGAAACATAGGCATTACACTAACTAGTGGTCCCAAGAATTATTTAGTTTTTTAAAAACATCTTTGGGCCAGCCTAGTAGTTAAGATGGCTAGATCTCACACAGCTGACAGCATAGTTTCAGTCCCAGACTACCTGACTCGAAAAATACACCAGACAGGCGTGCAGATGGTGTGACCCGGAGCTTGAGCAGCTGCACGCAGATACCCAAGGTCTGACAATGGCCGTGAGCAAACTCAGAGGTCAGAAGTCCAGTGATGTATGCTTCACATAGCCAGTCAAAAAAACTCCAAAGCTAAAAGCAAAGCAAAGCAAAAGCAGTTACTACAAATTGTAAGAAGATAAGCATTGTGAATAATTAAAAAGTTTAAAGAATAAATAAAGCTTTTGTAAACATACAAAAAGAACTTGCACACTTTTCAAGAGGCCTTTCTCTTGAACCTCTGCAGAAAGGTCTGATTCCTCAGCAGCATCATGAAAATTAACCTGTTAATATTGGTGAAGCTACAAGATTAATGGCTCAGTTGTAATGCAGTTATGGTTTATCAGATTACTCAAAAGTTCGGAACCAGCAATTAGCGTAATGGCTATGTCGCTGGACTCCCATGTAGTCGACCGTGGTTCACGTCCCAGACCCGGTGGCTTAAAAATCTCACACTGGGCGCGTGTGCGTGCGTGCCCAAGACCCCAAGAGGAGAATGGGATTGTGGCGTGGCCATCCCCCCTGGGGGTGATTTCTCGCTTTCTGTCTCTCTGTCTCTGTCTCTGTCTGTCTGGCGAGCGCACGCACCCTATAGCAAAAACCTCTCCAAAAAAAAAAGTTCAAGAAATTACTTTTTATTTAAAAAAACAGACTTGTGTACATGCATGCCAAAATTTTATAAAAAAGGAAAAATGAAGGAGAAGGGGTTGTGGCATGACCAAGTCTCATGAGGAGTGCTCACTCACTTTCTCTCTCTCTCCCCCTGCCCCTTCTTTCTCCAGAAAACACATGCATCCTCTGGCAAATTAAAAAATTAGAACATCTTTTTTATTCTGTTTGTATATTATAAACTCAGAGTATACTCATCATCTTAAAGTAACTTTTTTCTAACTTCTATTGGTTCTTAAATCAGAAATCTTAACTTTTATCCAAGCAAAATAAGTCAGAATAGTTGGACTAATAAACATACGTGTACCTGATTGTATTCTCCCCATCTAATTAATATAACGTGATTTTTCTTCTTAATTGCAAAGTACTTTATATCTAGTAGGTACAAAAATGTGTGTATTTAATTAATGAACGTCTTAATATATCCAGATTATAGTATACTTCCTTATTCATTGTTTTATTCAGAAAAATATTTATGATGTGTCTAGAAAGTATCAGAGTTGTACCAGACATTAGAGATACTTTGTTAAACAGAGCATAAAAGTGGCCTGATATTAATAGTTTATATTTTTTGTTGGTAAAAACAAAACATAAGCATCTACACAGTTAGTAAATTATGTAATCTCAGCTGATAAAATAAATTATGAACACAGCAAAACGTATTTAATAGATAAGAAAATAATTGAGGCTTATGTTCTCATCCTGTGCTTTCCCATTTAGTGAACTCAAGAGAACTTAATCTATATAAGGAAAATGGGATAATAGCGGTAATAAAAAATTCAGTAAGAGTACATCAATATTGCTGGGGGTTGATTCTGTTGATACAGGTCTATCCTCAACAATTGCTCTTGTTCAGTGTAATTTGGTGGCACCTTTTGAATATTGCTTTATACTTAACAAATAATAATTCACTTTCTATTGTAAATATAATAGAAAACAGGATTATTTTGTTCAAAATTAGGTTAATTTTTTTATACAGATCCAAGTAGCAGTATTGACTCACTAATCAAGTGTCAACTTTTTAATATTTGCCCCTTCTATTAATCTACCAATAAAGATGAAGCATGGATTAAAATACTAGCAACTGGGACTGTTCTAGATATTCATAGTGTAGAACTAACTGTTTATGCTGTCCGAAAGGCATGGTTGGGAATATGAATTTTATTTTAATATTTAATATTATAAAATTATAAACATTTTGTGATTATCAGGATTTATACATTTAAAGAAAATAAATTAGTTATAATTTAAAGGAAACTCAAAATCCCCAAGCAGATCTTTCTTTGAATTTCAAACAGGGATTAGAGATAACAGAAGTTGCTGTCCCTTTTGCCATGGATTCTAGCACTCCGATCAATCAAAATAGAGAGAAGATAAAATTAGGCTCTCTTGCTAAAGTATTCTTTTTTCTTTTTTTGGAGAGACTTTTTGCTACAGGGCACATGTGCTCGCCAGAAAGACAGAGAGACAGAGAGACAGAAAGCTAGAAATCACCCCCCCAGGAGGGGATGGCCACACCGCAATCCCTTCTCCTCCATTCTCCTCTCAGGATCTTGGGCACACACACACACTCACCCAGCGTGAGTTTAAGCCACCGGGTCCGGGACACGAACTGCGGTCGACTACATGGGAGTCCAGTGACATAGCCATTACGCCAACTGCTGGTCTCTCTTGCTAAAGTATTTGTATGGCACTCAGATTCAGAAAGCATCACTTCTGCCCCACTGCACGATCACACTTATGAGGATCAAATGATATGGGATTGAGGATCAACCACAGATGGGGCTCTATTAAATTGTAAACAGAACCTACATTTTGGGATCACTCTCCCACGTATTAATTATTGAATTCCAAATTATTTTGGATGTTTTTCCTAATGCACACATTTATGAGAGCTGGGAATATTTACAAGGGACTGTTCTCTAGCTAATGGCAGTAAAGAGAGGAAGAAAAAGAAAGAAAAGGGAGCTCAGTTTAGAAACTTGATTCATTCATGGCTACCTTACATTTTTATGTCTCTGATCAAGACATTTTGTTACAAGGTAAGGATTTTGCTGCTTAGAGACTGAGTCTACATGGCTGTTGTTTTATGTTAGGAAGACTGTCATTTAAAAGCTTAAAGGGATTTCTGTTTACTAAGTGTTAAAACTTAAATTTATCTCTGTGCCATTTCCCTTTGGACAGTGAAAGATAAATCATTCAGTAGAGCCCCGTGAGTTAGGCAAGACCTGAATGCGGGAAAGCAACCAAAAAAGGAGAATTTATGGATCAAACATTTAAGTGTTCTATTTCCAACGTAAATTTGTTCTTTATTGTAGCAGATTTATATCTCTGCATAGGCTTCACTTAAATTAATGTTCGTTTGGTTTTTTTTTTTTCCCTAAAGAATTTAGACTATCCTATGTCTTTATGTCATGGCTAATTCTTGCAAAGTTGGGCATGTTTTGTTTAAACAACGGTTCCTGGGGGATCTGGAATGTAGAGCCTTAAAACAAGAAGGACTTTAACCTGATAGGCTCTTCACCTATCACAGAAGAGTCAGCGAAAACCTGGGCTGCAGTTGGCAGAACGCAGCCTAAATGATGAATAATAACGTAAGAATTATGCTCAGAGAGCACTGTGCTATTCAACAACATTTTTAGATCTTGAAAACATACCAACATTGAACTATTGTTCTATGATCACTCTTACAGAAGCACATTATGTGACTATGCACACCTGTGGAATTCACGCACTGCAGAAGTCGGCCAGTGTGGAGACAGATGGCGGCTGGCTGGTTCCCACCAAAGGAAGGAGCACCCTTGTTCCCTTACACAGAAGTACTCTGTTAAAGGGGCACTTCTTCCATTTGCCTGAAGAGATAGATGACGTTTTCAAATCCAGACAGAGGCTCTGAATATGATGACAGAAGATCTGACAGTATCCATGGAGATGGGAGTTGAGATTTCCCTA
>NW_006208732.1:1005983-1034762 GCF_000334495.1 Tupaia belangeri chinensis
TCCCTACAAGGATTAGATTTATCCATTGAAAATCATTCAGGGAATTATCCAAGAAATAGGATCAATAGACTGGGTCTGAACTAAATAAAGTTCCTTCAATAAAGTCCCTAAAGTTCCTTCTATAAAGCTCCTTCAATAAAGGAACTCTATTTCTCTAGAAATATTGAAATGACTTTTGCTTCTAGATTCTGATACATTGCTGTGCATAGATTCTACCCAACTTTAAATGGTTGTGGTATAGAGGCAAGGCAAGGGGGAGGTATATTAAGGAACTCCAAGGCAGAAATTCTACCATCATCATAAGCTTTATCTTACTTCACTTTCAGAATTCTAAACCTTTCGAAAATTCTTGTCAATTGCAATGAATAGAATTGACTTGCCTGCAGAGCATTTAGGAAACTGCCATCCTTGTAGAGGGCATAGTTCAAAAGAAAGAGCAATAATGCCCTCCCCAAGAAATAGTGGGCACACCTCTACTTATTGCTGGGGTGATACTTGCAGAAGAAGCAAGCACAGATGTCTGGCATGACGGGGAAAGTAAACAAAAGAAAAGAATAGAAAAAAAATTGATCTCACATGAAACTCTTTTTTAAATGCTATGAACATGGTTGGGTCAGGTGATTGTTCTGGAAGTTACATTTTAAGAACAGTATGGATGGGACCAGCAGTTAGCATAATGGCTATGTCGCCGGACTTCCATGTATTTGACCTCAGTTCGAGTCCTGGACCCGGTGGCTTAAACTCACACCAGGCACGTGTGCATGCATGCCCAAGATCCTGAGAGGAGAATGGAGGAGAAGGGATTGCAGCATGGCCATCCCCCTGGGGGGTTATTTCTCACAAAAAAAAAGAAAGAAAGAAAGAAAGAAAGAAAGAAAGAAAGAAAGAAAGAAAGAAAGAAAGAAGAGAACAGTATGGACAACTCAAAATAATTGTAGACGTGACTTTTCATAAGACTGATAAATATTTATTAGTTCAAATAATTGTTCACATTTCTTTCTCTGCTTTAAAGACATGGGATTACTTTTTTTCTTTTTTTGAATTATGATGTATATCAAACAATACAAGTTTGTTTCCTGTTCAGATATAGTTTGGAATGGATGACCAACGAAGTCTATGGTAATTCCAGAGAGTGATCAAAACATTCAAATAAAATAATTAGAGCTGATAAATAATAAAAGACCTTTGGAAAATGCCTTCTATGTAAATTATATATGTGTAAAACATATGAGGATGTAGAAAATAAATTGTGAGGAAACAGCAGTTGGCATAATGGCTATGTTGCTGGACTCCTATGTAGTCGACCATGGTTCACGTCCCGGACCCAGTGGCTTAAACTCACGCCAGGTGCATGTGTGTGAGTGTCCAAGATCCCGAGAGGAGAATGGAGGGGAAGGGATTGCGGCGTGGCCATCACCCTGTGTGTGTGTTGGGGGGGGGGTGTTGAATTCTCGCTTTCTGTCTCTGTCTCTTTCTGTCTTTCTGGTGACCGCAAGCATCCTATAATGAAAACCTTTAAAAAAAAAAATAGAAGAAGAAGAAGAAAGAAAGAAAAAAAAACAAAAGATAAGGAAAAGAAAAGAGAAAAGAAAGGAAAAAAGAGGAGAGAAGAGAAGAGGAGAGGGGAGAGGAGGGGAGGGGAAGGAAAGAAAAGAAAAGAAAAAAGAACAGAAAAGAAAAGAAAAGAAAAGAAAAGAAAAAAGAACAGAAAAGAAAAGAAAAGAAAAGAAAAGAAAAAAGAACAGAAAAGAAAAGAAAAGAAAAGAAAAGAAAAAAGAACAGAAAAGAAAAAAGAAAAGAAAAGAAAAGAAAAGAAAAGAAAAGAAAAGAAAAGAAAAGAAAAGAAAAGAAAAGAAAAGAAAAAAGAAAAGAAAAGAAGAAAAGATGTGAATAATTGCCTGTGGTAGGCATGGTTTTTTTCTGCCCATTATAAAAACTTTTCTTATTTTCCTACTTCTTTTAAAAAACTTGCTCTTCAGATACAAAGATGAGTTATAACTCTGTTATGACTCAGCCAGTGTGATTTTTCACAGTGATTGGTTCAGAAATGCATATAGACCTCACCAGGCACCCTGGAGGCATTGTATGAGGTATGCATAAATGGTCCTGGGGAAAAATCCTGACTTTCTCTGTATTACTACACCAGAATTACATAGATTTGAGTGTGTGCCCGTCTTATCTCTAGAAACCTTAAGGAAGCTTATCTCTAGTCAGAAACAAAGACCACCATATGGAGAGAAGCACCAAAAAGACAGAGAGAAAGAGAACACACACACACCCTGCATAAGGCCTACACCTGGAGGAACTTTGAGTTTTCCTCTTGTGTGACAAGCAAATACCTTTTATTTTTTTTTTTATTTTTTAATTTATATATTGTTTAGGTTTTTGCCATAGGGCAATTGAACTCACTGGAGAGAGGCAGAGATAGAGAGAAGGAAAGTGAAAAAACACTCCTGCCACCACCCGGGGGGGATGGCCACACCACAATCCCTTCTTCATTCTCCTTCTGAGATTTAGGGCCCACATACCCAGAGTGATTTTCAAGTTGCCAGGTCTAGAGTTTGAACCATTGTTAGCCATGTGGGAGTCCAGCACCCAAACCACTTCACCATCTCTTGGTCCCAGCAAATTCCTTTCATTTGAGTCCTTTCATTTTTTCTTTATTAGTTTTCTTCTTTTTACTTTTTATTTCTTTCTTTTCTGTTTTGTATGGTAGTCACTTTAGTTTTGGTATAATTTTACATAAATGCAGTTGTATTTGCATTGACCCTCAAATTGTCTCGTATCTGTCCACTGGAAGCTTTTAAAAGTCACCCCTGAGCCATTTTGACATAACCTTGTTTGATTACTATCTGGAATAATCATGTAGCTGTAAAATGAAAACCACAACAGAGATTATATTCACAAAGTCTGGTTAATATCCCTGTTCTTGCCATCCATTTCCTTTCTTATTCTATGAATGATCACATATATTTCTACTTTTTTTTTTTTGGAGAGGTTTTCGCTATAGGGCGCGTGCGCTCGCCAGACAGACAGAGACATAGAGACAGAAAGCGAGAAATCACCCCCCAGGGAGGATGACCACGCCGCAATCCCTTCTCCTCCATTCTCCTCTTGGGATCTTGGGCACGCACGCACATGTGCCCGGCATGAGTTCTAAGCCACCGGGTCCAGGACGCGAACCGTGGTCGACTATGTGGGAGTCCAGCGACATAGCCATTCCGCCAACTGCTGGTTCCCATCACATATATTTCTATAGTTTTCCTTTTCATTAAAAAAATCAGCACGTTGGTATGAGTATGTGTGTGTTTCAGATCCTTTACAATCCTAATTTTGTTTTTCCTTGTTGCCTATCAGTTTTAACATGATGAACTTACGCATGGGTTTCTATACATTTATCTTGTTTAGAGTTTGTAATGGTCTGTGATTTGATGTCTTTTAATTTTTTGGAAAATTCTAACTCTTTGCCTCTTCAAATATTGCTGTCATCACATTTTTACCCTTTTTCATCTTTGGGATTCCCTTACATGTAAGATAAATTTCTCACGATATTCTGTAGGTATCTCGCACTGATTTTTCTATTTTTATCCTCTTAACCTTTATGTTTTACCCTGATCCATCTTCCTATTTATAAGTAATTTCTTCTGATGTACCTAATCTGCTTTTAAATGGAGACACTAAATTCTTAATTTAAATTACCGTACTTTTCAGTTTTATAAGTTTTATCTAATTATTTTTCATTGGTCCAAGTTCTTTAATGATTCTCTGTTTTATCTTCTATTTTATTAAATGTATTAACCAAAATGATTTAAACTTTGTTTTAGGTAATATAGGTAATAACAATAAATGCTCCTTTGTGGATCTACTATTATTTCTAGGTATTCCTGATCGCTTTTAATTTAATGATGAGGATTATATGTGAAAAATTATGTAAGATCTCAATGGTGCTATCTTTGCATAAATAATATCCAATGTTTGATCGTCAGATTGAATTGAGTATAGATTTCATTAATTTAGTTAGAAACTGAGTTCACAGGAATTCAGGATGCAATTCTTTTTTTTTTTTTTTTTTGGAGAGATTTTCACTGTAGGGCGCGTGCGCTCACCAGACAGAGAGAGACATAGAGACAGAAAGCGAGAAATCACCCCCCAGGGGGGATGGTCACGCCGCAATCCCTTCTCCTCCATTCTCCTCTCGGGATCTTGGGCACGCACGCACACGCGCCCAGCGTGAGTTTTAAGCCACCGGGTCCGGGACGCAAACCGCGGTCGACTACGTGGGAGTCCAGCGACATAGCCATTACGCTAACTGCTGGTTCCCGCGGATGCAATTCTTTTTTACTGCGATTTCTGATTTACATCTAATAACTTTACATCTTTGTGAAATGCATCATGGCATGTATATGGTATGTACTAATCCAATCACAGAGGTGAGCACGTTCGCCATCCTGGACATTGAACATGACACAATATTATGCACACTCAAAAATTGCTCCCCTGGTGTTTAGAAAGTCTTACATTTTGAGTTGGTTGTTCACAAAAAGTGAATACATTCTCATTGAGGAGTTAGGTCTCGGAGTGGTAAATTAGTTTGCTGGTTTTATGACCTCCATAGATTTGAAGGAATGCCCTGCACCAGTTCCTACCTTTCTCTGTCACCATTGTGCCCCTGCCCATATCAACATTCAAAAGGTGGGGCTCACCAGTGACCACAGAGCTCTGTCCAAGCAGAAGGACCCCAGCAGAGGGCTCTCACTCCAGTACCTGCCCTTCTCCACAACCCTGTACCCCCTGTATCTGTCAACATTCAAAGAGAGTTCACTACTGGCTGTGGGACTCTAAGGAGGAGTTGTCTGGGGAGGGATTTCACCGTGGCTGGAGAGAACAACCTGCCCTGGTGCCAAGATCTCTCTCAGGACAGTGTCTCCCCTCCAGGGTACAGCCATCTGCCCAGGTGAGAGGAATCAGGAGCCTGCTGTTTATGCTTTCTCCTCTCCAAGGAGCAGGGGGAGCCCCAGGGTCCTCCTTTTTGCCAGCTACCCAAGTTCTCCCCTTATACAAGCATGTTCTTCAAGGAGACCTTGACAAGTTGTGTTGCTGGCAGCCACAGGGGAAAAGAGAGTTGGTTTGGGAGCTTCGTTCCAGGGGAGTGTGTGGGGGAGACTATGCACAGACCTCCCAGTCACTGAAGGAAGAAAGCCAGATGTTCAGATTACTGTCTCTGCTGGTGGCAGATGGTGTACTCAGATGCCACATTCTGTATGGAGTGAGGAGGAATAAGAATCCTTGGTGAGCAAGAGATCAGATAGTTCACAAATGGTGCTGGGCAGGGAGATCTAGTGTCTTCTCTAAGACAGTCAGTCTGTCAGTCTGTGTAACTGCCTAAAATGGGCATGAGATCTGTGCGGGTCTCATTGCTCACCTCTCATTGACGGGGGAGTGCTGGAGTCCAAGGTGAAAGTAGGGAGCTCAGGGGATGGGGCAATATCTTGCTTAATCTCTTCCCCATAAAGGAGAGCTCCCACCAGCTCCAGAGCTTTTCTGAGTTCAAAAGTTGGTCCCTCTTACTATGTTTTCATTATGAATCACAATGTCCCAGAAGATTCTACTGTCTGACTGTTGTTTTCTGCTGTGCCTTCATCACTACTCTCCCAAACGTGGTCATTTATCCCATTGTTTTAGTCTTTCTTCTTTGAGAATAGCCACATTGGGTGTCTCAAGTCAACCATCTTGGACCACCCCATAGAAGTTGGGTTTCTAACTCTAAGAATTCTCACTAGAGAAGAGAAAACTGTGAAAACGTTGTTAGGTTGGAGAATTGGTAAAAGTTGTATACTTGGTTCTAGATCTTTAATAGACCACTTATTCACTCTGGGTCAATCTGACCATCTCCTAAGTAATTATGGTGATAGGCTAATATTCCTTTTACTTCTAACAATCTCCCTTATAAAATACTTTATCTGGGTTTCATTTTGATATTTAATGGAAAATTCTAGATTAGTTAGAAGATATTAAACAAACCATTTCTCTCCCTATAGCAAAGTCTTACAGACAGACGAATCAATGAAGTAGAATTGCTTTGTTGGAATGTTGAAAAACTACCTGTGATTGTCAACAATACAGCTATACAACTCATTCACTCATTTATTAAATAACTACTTAGTAAAAATAATTGCTAGGATCCAGATCCATTATAGTTATGAGAATGTAGTAATGGACAATAGAGACAGACTCTACCAGGAAGTTTAATTTCTACTGGGATTTATAGAATGAATATGTAAACAAATAAGTAAGACAATTTTGAATAAATACAACAAAGAATATTAATAGGTAATAGAGTTTGATAAGATTGTGATATGGAGGGAAGATGTCTAATTTAACTAGGTTAGAAGGAAAAATGCATTAACAAAAAGGACATTTGGTATAAGACCCTGATTATGTAAGAAGCAATGACTGATGTGACTATCTTAAGAAGAATGGAACAAGTAGAATTCCAAGAGTTTGAATGAAGGAGGTATGCTAGGCTTGGATGGATTATATAGAAATCAGTATGGGAGAGACTCGCTTATAAAGATTCTACCCTTGCATGTTCTTATTGAAAAGGTCCAAAAAAGTAAGAATAATTTTTCTTCATTTCCATCCTCCTAATTTTTTTGGTGGATCTGCAAAGAGAAGTCAAAGAAAAGATTCAAAATAAAGTCTTATTTCTTTTCTTTTCTTTCTTTTTTTTTTTTTGGAGAGGTTTTTTGCTATAGGGCACGTGCTCTCACCAGACAGACAGAGAGAGACAGACAGATAGAAAGCGAGAAATCACTCCCCAGGGGGGATGGGCATGCCGCAGTCCCTTCTCCTCCATTCTCCTCTCAGGATCTTGGGCACGCACGCACACGCGCCCAGCGTGAGTTTATGCCACCGGGTTCAGGACTCGAACCACGGTCAACTACGTGGGAGTCCAGCAACATAGCCATTATGCTAACGGCTGGTCCCAAGTCTTATTTCTTATACAAAAAAAAAAAAAAGAAGTAGATCATTTAGGCTGGGGGAGGGTGAAAGGATAAAAAAATAGTATCACCTTCATGTTCACTATATTAAACAGAAGTAACTAGAATCAACCATAGATAGACCTGACCCCTTAATTCATTCCAAAATAAATACTGTAGCCCTACAACTTTTCACATGTACCTCAGCACATAAAATATTTAGAAAATCCTATCTCAGCAAATTTGGAAAACACGGTCAATCTTAACTATCTTTCTTTACTTACAAAGATTTAGAGTGCTTTTGAGAGATAGGGAAAAAGCTATAACTATCATTCTAGATCAAGCCAGGGCCATTAAAATGCCTGTCACCCTTACGAGAAAAACAAAGATGAACACAAACTGCTTATATAGCTGAGAAACTATTATAAATTGCTAGTATATTTAGATACTTGATATTACAAAACCTGAAAATTTTCTAGGAAAAGTGTAAATATCTATATCCATTTATAGAACTAGGCATACATCTTAAATTCTTTCTGTCAGCATTTGAATGATGACTGATAAAATAAACATATCAATACAAATTTCATCAATATATATGAATAATACTTTCTCTTCACATTCTTTTTCAATCTGCACTTAAGTCTCATTGCATATGCAAACATAACTAAAAGCTACAACTTGGACTGGGTCCCTAATAGATCTTGAATACTACAATGACCCAGCTAAATCTCAGTGCTCAAAGCATGATAAAAGGAGAAAAGAATCAAATATAAAACTTAAAGTTTAACTTCTACTTCTGACACTTTCAGGAACTAATTGTCCAGAAGTCCCAAGAATACACATGTTGTACCAGTTGAGTTTTATGCTATCAAGAAGACAGAGGCTACTCTACTGAAGGGAGTCAGCCACTGCTCATGGGGAAAATGGAAAGCACACAGCTTTGGTGCAAGGACGATACCTTAAGAGCAAATGCAAAAGCCATAATCTATGAGCTAATTCTCCTGGCTTCTCTAGGCTACACACTCAAATCTCAGGCCCATTCCATGGAGATCTTACATCTTTTTTTTGGGGGGGGAGAGATTTTCACTGTAGGGCGCGTGCGCTCGCCAGACAGAGAGAGACAGAAAGCGAGAAATCACCCCCCAGGGAGTATGGTCACGCCGCAATCCCTTCTCCTCCATTCTCCTCTCGGGATCTTGGGCACGCACGCACACGCGCCTGGCGTGAGTTTTAAGCCACCGGGTCCGGGACGTGAACCGCGGTCGACTACGTGGGAGTCCAGCGACATAGCCATTACGCTAACTGCTGGTTCCCAAGATCTTACCTCTTAAGAAGATTGTTCTACAAATAAATGTTAATACAGAGAAATAAACAAAATTCTGAAATAAAATGAGTTTAATATCCTCCAAGTGGGGAACCAGCAGTTAGCGTAATGGCTATGTCACTAGACTCCCATGTAGTCAGCCGCGGGTCACGTCCCGGATCCGGTGGCTTAAACTCACGCTGGGCACATGTGCGTGTGTGCCCAAGATCCTGAGAGGAGAATGGAGGAGAAAGAATTGTGGCATGGCCATCCCCCCTGGGGGGGGGGATTTCTCGCTTTCTGTCTCTCTGTCTCTCTCTGTCTTCTGGCGAGCACATGCGCCCTATAGCAAAAACCTCTCCAAAAAAAGAAAAAAAAAATACTAATCACTTCACATTATAATGCTGTCATTATATTTTTAGAGGAAAATATATTTTGTGCTTCAAAACGAACTTTGGTAACGTAGCCTCTTTAGATGCTAGAGGTAGACGGACAATAATCCATTTTGAGGGGACTTCAGTAGTGACTGCTAGGGATACACAAATTAAATAGCACCTTCTTCACCCTCCAGATCTCCTCTGCCTCATATTTGAAATTAAAGTCCAGCTTGCTAGAAGCATAGTTAGATCTAAGATACCCTGCAGTCTCGTGCTACATCTTTTCTTTTCCCCTTTGTACTCACGTGTTTTTTCTTAACCCTCTCTATATCTTCAACGACTAAAATGTGAATGCACGAATGCCTATCTTGGTTTCTAATTTAACAAAAAAAGTAACTAAAGGGGCCAGCAGATGACATAGTGGTTACGTCACTAAACTCCCACATGGCCAACTGAGGTTCAAGTCCCAAGCCTTGTGGCTTGGGCATGTATGTGCCCAAGATCCCAGGAGAACAGAAAAGGGATTGTGGTGTGGCCAACCACTCTAGGGGTAATTTCTCACTTCCCCTCTCACTGTCTCTGTCTCTCTATCTCTGGCAAGTGCACACACCCTAAGGTCAAAATCTCTAAGGAAAAAAAAAGGAACTAAACTAAAAATTCACATGAAAATATTCTAGAGCCTCTGGAAGATTTCTTTACTTCTGTGTTACTAAGAAATACAGAAATGTATTTTAAGTACTTCGTACTCAAGAAATATTTAACTCAGGATACAGACATATTATTTTTTCTTACTTAGAGTCAAAAATAAGCACATTTAGAATCATGTATCTAAAGCCTAATTTCACCATCAAGGCAGAATTACTAAAAGCGCATCTTCCCTGCAAATAAAATTTTAAATTTATAAACATATCAACTAGCCTAGACTTCAAGATGTAGCAGCAACAAATATTTAAATTAGTATTTGGACTTATTCTTAGTGTCCTACACATATTCACTATCTTCCCTCCTGGCCTGTGTATGAGAGTAACCAGCAGTATTTAAATACAGGTCTGCGGACCAGCAGTTGGCATAATGCCTATGTCGCTGGACTCCCATGTAGTCAACCACAGTTCGAGTCCTGGATCCAGTGGCTTAAACTCATCCCAGTGCGTGTGTGTGCATGCCCAAGATTCCGAGAGGAGAATGGAGGAGCAGAGATTGCAGCATGGTCATCCCCCCTGGGGGGTGATTTCTCACTTTCTGTCTCTCTGTCTCTCTGTATCTCTCTGTCTTTCTGGTGAGCACACACGCCCTATAGCAAAAACCTCTTCAAAAAAATTATAATCAAATAAAAAATAAAAATAAATACAGGTCTGTAGACACTGTTTTGCTCGCTCATTACATGGGGAGTTACAGGTATGTCAAGTACACTGGGAAAGTTAGAATCAGATCTGGCTGCATTGACAATGTTCTAAATTATGTATGTTTTGAAATTCACTGAAGATTTTTGACAGGAAAAAGAAAATTTTGCAGTCCTTCTGCTATGTACTTCAAGCTGAAATAGATTATATATAGCAAAAAATTTTTTTTTGAATATTAAAGAAACTAACAGTGAGTGCATGATTGAAAAGTAGAAGTCTTAAAGACTACTTATGTGTAAAGAGAGGATTTAAGGGTCTTTGAGTCTTTTATTTTGTGAATATTAAGGAAGGAGATGTGTGTATTGCACTGAGCTGAAAACAGACTCCATCCCTCAGATGGGATTCCATGGCTGAATCCATGAGGTGCTAATTTGATCTGCCCAGTTATTTTGTGAAGTTTTCAGTAGTCTCCTAGTTCCATGTTCAAAATTTACGTTGAGAAAGACATAAATCAGATAACTCAATATCATCATCACTAAAGCTCTCGCTCTCTCTTTTTTTTAACTCCATAAGCTCCTTATCCAAATGTTAACTTTATCATGGCATATTTGGTCAGAATAAAGGTTTTCCCTTGGTTCTACTTCCCTTTTCTTCCCCAAAATAGTCATAGTCTTTTTTTACCTAGCTCTCTTTTCCTTGTTTTTATTTTTCTCTTCTTCAAGATAATTTAGTGCTTTATTTAATTATATTTATGTTAAACTTTGTCCAATAAGTTCACAGAAATACATGTCCTTAATGGGACCAGCAGTTAGCGTAATGGCTATGTCACTGGACTCCCATGTAGTCGACCATGGTTCGAGTCCCAAACCCAGTGCTTAAATTCACGCCTAGCGCATGTGCATGCATGCCCAAGATCCCGAGAGGAAAATGGAGGAGAAGGGATTGCAGCATGGCCATCCCCCCTGGGGGGTGATTTCTTGCTTTCTATCTCTCTGTCTCTCTCTCTCTCTGTCTTTCTGGCGAGCACATGCGCCCTGTAGCAAAAAAAAAGAAAAGAAAAGAAAAAAGAAAGAAAGAAAGAAAGAAAGAAAGAAAGAAAGAAAGAAAGAAAGAAAGAAAGAAGAAAGACATGTCCTTAATGTGCAAATGTGCATACAGACATAAAATCACATGTATATATTCACATGCATACACACACTCTGTTTCAACTCTTGTAAAATTAGTGAAATTTTATATGGTGATAGCTTAAATCTTTTTCTATTGCTACATTATGACAAGACAGAAAGTAATACATCATGATTTATAGCAATGTAAAATGAATAGGATGACCTTTTAGAATTGTGTTATAAAGTTACATAAATTTAGAATATTCAAAAGTCGTGTATATCAGGCCCAGAAAGTCTAGAACAGTAAAACACAACACCCTGGGAGGCTTTCCCACACGAGAAGGTTCTGGGTTCATGTCTGAAAGCTTCCCTGAGTACCCTGAGCAAAAGCTTGCCTGTCATCCAGGACCAATTGAAGTTAGGGATGGATCAAAGCCTCAGCACCCTGATGGGGATCCTATATCTTTGTCTCTGTCTCTCTCATTTGTTGAAAAAAGAAATAGACTTAATTCAAAGAAAGAATTACTCCAAATAGTATATATTAAGTAAATTTGACTGTAGGTTTACTCTCAGTTTAAGAAATGTAATCACTAGCCCTAACCCTTTTTTTTTTCCACCAGATTATTCCTGTAGGGCATGTGTGCTCACCAGAGAGAGACAGAGACAGAAGGAAAGAGAGAAATCACCCTCTGGGGGGGGGGTGACACCTGCAATCCCTTTTCCTCCATTCTGTTCTCAGGATTTGGGGCATGTAAGTATATGTGCCTGGTATGTTTTTCAAGTCACTGGATCCAGGACTCAAATCACAGAGTTGTCTATGAAGAATCCAGTGCCTTAGCCACCATGCCATCTGCTGGGCCAGCACTAACTTGTTTTAATTATTAAATAAATCTATTAAATATCCATCCATTTTTTTTCACATCAGACATCATACATCACAAAATAAACACATGTCCTCTGTCTTCTGTAATCTTTAAAAAATGATAGACATACATGCACACTATATATTCACACACACAATTATTTTATATATAAAAATTCATTGTATTTTGCTTATTCACTTGTTTGTTTAGTTAAAGTCTTCTAATGCCTTTCAAATGACATTTTTTTTTTTGGAGAGATTTTTTTTTGCTATAGGGCGCGTGCACTCGCCAGACAGACAGAGAGAGGCAGAGAGACAGAAAGTGAGAAATCACCCCCAGAGGGGATGGTCACGCCGCAATCCCTTCTCCTCCATTCTCCTCTCGGGATCTTGGGCATGCACGCACACGCGCCCAGCGTGAGTTTTAAGCCACCGGGTCCGGGACACGAACCGTAGTCGACTATGTGGGAGTCCAGCGACATAGCCATTATGCTAACTGCTGGTTCCCTCAAATGACTTTTTAAAAAAATTTTTTAACATTATTATTATTTTTTTAATTTGCTACAGGTCACAAGCACTCACCAGAGAGAGATAAAGGGAGAAAGTGAGAAAACAAGCCACTAGGTCCAGGACTTGAACCACAGTCAGCCATATGGGAGTCCGCTGCCTTAACCACCATTCCATCTGCTGGCCCCACAAATGACATTTTTAGAGAGATCTTGTAGTCTCTCCTGGCTGGGAAAATGATAGAGTAGATGCTGTTTCTATGATTGGACCTCATCCTGGATATACTACAGAAAATATGGCCCAGGCTTGATCATTTCAAGAAATATTAAAGAAAGAAGTTTTAGGAAGTGACAGGTAATCACACAAAGAATAATTTGAGAGTATTATCTTTAAAACAGAAGTGGAAAACAATATAATGGAAGAGAAGATAGGTGTGAAAAAGACTTTTAAAATTATAGAAATGAAATAAGACAGAAGAAATGCCATGTAAACATTACATCTGAATGGCATTTGCATTGTATGAAAATGCCATTTAAAAACCATTACATCTGAATGGCATTTGCATTGTATGTATTTGGATTAAACTCACTTAATATAGAGAGTCTCGGATAATAGATCAAGCAATCTGTGCTATAAAATATATACATAATGGTGAGGAAAAGTTTTATCTGCACTTCTTTACAATCTTAAGTGCAGATAAAACGTTTACATTGTATCAAATAAAACTGATAGTTAAAAACCATTACATCTGAATGGCATTTGCATTGTATGTATTTGGATTAAACTCACTTAATATAGAGAGTCTCGGATAATAGATCAAGCAATCTGTGCTATAAAATATATACATAATGGTGAGGAAAAGTTTTATCTGCACTTCTTTACAATCTTAAGTGCAGATAAAACGTTTACATTGTATCAAATAAAACTGATAGGCAAAAATATTGGGTCATTGGGAAAACTGATTCATTTTTGCATAGAAAAATACGTCATGACTTTCCCAACAACCTAATATTATGCACTAATAAAAATATAAATTCAGTAGAATGTTGCAATCATGATCTTATGCACATAATTAAGAGCTTCAAGGGACCAGCAGTTAGTGTAAGGGCTGTGTCGCTGGACTCCCACGTAGTTGACCGGGGTTCAAATCCCAGACCCGGTGGCTTAAACTCACGCCAGGTGCGTGTGTGTGCATGCCCAAGATCCTGAGAGGAGAATGGAGGAGAAGGGATTGCGGCGTGACCATCCCCTCTGGGGGGTGATTTCTCACTTTCTGTCTCTCTGTCTCTGTCTCTCTGGTAAGTGCACACGCCCTATAAAGATCCCGAGAGGAGAATGGAGGAGAAGGGATTGCGGCGTGACCATCCCCTCTGGGGGGTGATTTCTCACTTTCTGTCTCTCTGTCTCTGTCTCTCTGGTAAGTGCACACGCCCTATAAAGATCCCGAGAGGAGAATGGAGGAGAAGGGATTGCGGCGTGACCATCCCCTCTGGGGGGTGATTTCTCACTTTCTGTCTCTCTGTCTCTGTCTCTCTGGTAAGTGCAC
The DNA here is from genome assembly GCF_000334495.1 of Tupaia belangeri chinensis. NCBI lineage: Eukaryota > Metazoa > Chordata > Mammalia > Scandentia > Tupaiidae > Tupaia > Tupaia belangeri. The sequence goes on from NW_006208732.1 coordinate 1,020,008, forward strand.
ACGCCCTATAAAGATCCCGAGAGGAGAATGGAGGAGAAGGGATTGCGGCGTGACCATCCCCTCTGGGGGGTGATTTCTCACTTTCTGTCTCTCTGTCTCTGTCTCTCTGGTAAGTGCACACGCCCTATAAAGATCCCGAGAGGAGAATGGAGGAGAAGGGATTGCGGCGTGACCATCCCCTCTGGGGGGTGATTTCTCACTTTCTGTCTCTCTGTCTCTGTCTCTCTGGTAAGTGCACACGCCCTATAAAGATCCCGAGAGGAGAATGGAGGAGAAGGGATTGCGGCGTGACCATCCCCTCTGGGGGGTGATTTCTCACTTTCTGTCTCTCTGTCTCTGTCTCTCTGGTAAGTGCACACGCCCTATAAAGATCCCGAGAGGAGAATGGAGGAGAAGGGATTGCGGCGTGACCATCCCCTCTGGGGGGTGATTTCTCACTTTCTGTCTCTCTGTCTCTGTCTCTCTGGTAAGTGCACACGCCCTATAAAGATCCCGAGAGGAGAATGGAGGAGAAGGGATTGCGGCGTGACCATCCCCTCTGGGGGGTGATTTCTCACTTTCTGTCTCTCTGTCTCTCCAGTGAGCACATGCCCCTATAGCAAAAACCTCTCTTAAAAAAATAAAATAAAATAAATAAATGAGAGCTTCAAAACTAAATATGGCAATAATTTACAGAACCATAGAGAAAAATACAGATCAACATACAAAATACAAACATACAATTTTTTTTAAGTTGCTAGTGTGTATATTCATTTGCCAGAGAGAGACAGAGAGACAGTGAAAACACCGCTCAGTGGGGCCTGGTCATTCCTTCTCTATTTTTCCGTCCTGTCAGGATTTGGGCACACACGTTCCTGGCAAGTTGCTGGGAATAGAATTTGAACTGTGACTAGCCTTGTGGGATCTGGTTTCCCTTAGCCACAGGCTACAAGGCCAGCCTGACATTTCTTCTTAATTTTTTTAATGCATTTCTATCAGAAACTAAAGGAGTATGCTGAAACAAATACTAAATAAAATTATTCTAGATTTCGGCCAGCAGAGGCATGGAGGTTATAACACTGGATGCCACCTGACTGGCTGCGTGTTTCCAGTCCTGGACCCAGCAGTTTGAAAATCACTCTGGGCATGTGTACGAGTGCCTAAAACCAGAGAGGAGACTGAAAGAGAAGGTTTTATGGCTTGGCCATCCCCCGTGGGGAGTGATTTCCCATTTTCCATCTCTCTCTGCCTTTCTCTCTTTCTCTCTGGTGAGTGCATGCAACCTATACCAAAAACTAAACATATATAAAAATATGTGTCTGTGTGTATATATAGATATTCCAGATAATTAATTGTGATATTTAATATTCTATACATCTCCTAAACATGTGTGCATGTATAGGTATATAAATTTTACACTTGATTAACAGTACACAGAAATTTAGTAAGAATTGGTGATAATCTATTCCAAAAAGAAATCTTCAAAAATGCTAAATCTGGGGACCAGCAGTTAGCGTAATGGCTATGTCGCTGGACTCCCACATAGTCGACTGCAATTCGAGTCCCAGAACCAGTGGCTTCAACTCATGTAGGGCGCATGTGCGTGCATGCCCAAGATCCCAAGAAGAGAATGGAGGAGAAGGAATTGTGGCGTGGCCATCCCCTCTGGGGGGTGATTTCTCACTTTCTATCTCTCTGTCTCTCTGTCTGTCTGGCGAGCACACACGCCCTATAACGAAAACCTCTCCAAAAAAAAAAAAAAAAAAGTGCTAAATCTGTAAAACAGCAACATTATATTCCAACCTTATATAAAAAAAGGCCTTTATATCAAATAACTATAAAATAATCTAACATATTTTGTAAACTTATCAATAAATACAATTTATTTTTATTAAAATGTAATTCAAAAGAAAACAATAGAGAAAGAAAAAATTGCATGATACTTGGAAATATATTCAATGAAAATACTTCAGCATATGAAATACAACTGAAATGTTACTCAAAAGTATATTTGTAGCTTTTCATTATCAGAAAATAATTAAATGATTGAAAAAATGATCAATAAAGAGAGAGAGAGAACAAAGAATGTTACCAGACCAAAAAAGAAAGGAAATAGCAAATATAACAGAAATTAATTAATATATTCTAAAGGTGGATAAGACAAATTTCTGGATAGATTCATAATACAGAAAATAGGGCAAGATAAAATATAAAATAGAGAGATGAAAACAAAGTAAAATAAAAATAATAAAATAATATAATTAAGATGAAACTAATAGTAAAATAACATTACTATTATATTTTAATTAATTTGTTTGGAAATAGCTGAAAGGCATTAATTATTGAAACCACTGTAAGAAGCCAAATTTTAGAAGGTAGTTATCTTGAGTAGACCAATGTTCTTAAACAAATTAAAATGATCAGAAATAAGAAAATGCAAGTATCCTTCAAAAATACTCAAGTGCATCTTTTTTTTTTTTGGAGAGGTTTTTGCTAAAGGGCACGTGCGCTCACCAGCAGACACAGACACAGACAGAGACAGAAAGTGAGAAATCACGCCCCGGGAGCGATGGCCACGCGACAATCCCTTCTTCTCCATTCTCCTCTCAAGATCTTGGGCACACACATGCGCCAGGCATGAGTTTAAGCCACCGGGTCTGGGACTCGAACTGTGGTTGACTACATGGGAGTCCAGTGACACAGCCATTACGCTAACTGCTAGTCCCCTGAGCACAAGTTTTATTGAAGAACAGAGATAGATTCCAGACAGAATAGAATGGGCCATGTCCAAGGGAGGCAAGCAGAGATAACATCCCTTGGAATGAACGGGTCATTGTCAAAGGAGGCAAAAAAACCTGGCTCCTTTCCTGGGTCTCCTTTTATCCTGTTTTAGATCCTTCCTTATTTTAAAACATGTGCCCTTAGACCACCTTTGGCCTGTTACTTTGTTTTCTTTAGCTTGTTCCTCATTCTTCTTTTTTTTTGGTGATCTTATGCTGCAGAGTTATTTTGTATAATAGATGGTCATATAGTTCCCCCATAAATTCCTTTGTGCTCCAGGCTAGTTTTTTAATCTGTATCTGTCTAACCAAGGTTACCATGTCTTACAACTCCTAACAAATCTCTCCTAGAGGCTCTAACTCCTAAGCAAAAGAGTGTATCAAAAGTAGGCATCGCTATCAGGGAAACCCATAGGTAGCATGACTGAATAATTGCAGGATATTGGTCCAATGCTTGGTCTCATTTTTAAGTTTGTTTTGTTTTGTTTTGCTTTCTGATAGATGGAGACCAGGACAATTAAGATTGTTAAACATATTGACCCTTGGACTGGCTGGTGGTGTGATGATTAAGTTGTCCTCACATGGCCAACTGCAGAGTCCCAGACCTGTTGGCTTACTTTCCCACTTTCCCTCTCTCTTTCTCTCTGGTCAAATTTAAAAAATAATAACAAATAAAATTAAGCAAATAATTCTTAAAAAAAAAAAAAAAGAATTATTATTCCAGTAAAAAATTAAAAAATAAAAATTGACCCTTGTCTACAGGGCTCCATAAGTAATCAAAAGCCGGAGAGATAGCCTTATCTCCACAGACAAAGATATATCCTTCAGGAGCACATTGTATTATGTCTTTCCATTTAAAGGCAAATCAAAATTGGGATTTGAGTTCTAAGGGTATACAGAAAAAGGCATCCTTAAGATCTAAGACTAGGGGCCAGCAGATGGCATAATGGTTATGACACTGGATCTCAATTAAGACTGTTAAAGGATATTGACCCTTGAACTGTCTGGTGGTGTGGCTCAAGAGGACAATGGGGAGATGGGATTGTGGCAGGTTGTGTGTCCAAGATCCCAAGAGGACAATGGGGAGATGGGATTGTGGCATGGCCATCACCCCTGGGGGGTGGGGGGCGATTTCTCACTTTCTGTGTCTCTATTTCTGTCTCCCTGGTGAGCATACATGCCCTATGGCAAAAATATCTAGAAAATAAGATCTAAGATTGTAAACCATAAATTAGGAGGAGGGATTTATTTAATAGTAAGAATTTGGGACACAGGATGTAACAGGATTACAGCCTCATTAACAATACAGAGGTTTTGTATTAACTGGTAAGCATCATCATTTTTAATGCACTAGTTCTAGAAGTGGGTCCAGAATAGTTCAGGACAAAGTAGGTGGCCCCTGTATCCAAAAAAAATTCAATTGCTCTACCTGCCACATCTAAAGTGACCGTGGGCTCCAGCCCTGTGATGACAAGTCCTTGAGAGGCTGGCTAGAGTTGGCCTCTTTAATCCTGTTCTTGTTATAGAGTCATGATGGGACTTGTCTCAGGTCCCTGAGTGCTTTGACCTAGGAGACAGAGAGCAGCCCAATGGCCAACCATTGGCAGCAAGGACAGGGAGTCCATGATGGGGTGTCACAGTTTGGACACTCTTTGGCCCAAAGCCCCTTCTTTTATAAATAGAGCATTTGTCACCTTTGGTTGGCTTCGGGCTCCAAGCCACTGGGCAGGAGGAACTTGGAATAAAGCCAATGGTTGGATGACCTCTGAGCTCTTCTTGTCTTCCCTTCTTGGACCCTTGCTTCCTCCTCCTGGTCTTGATTATAAAAAGCTATAGTGGGAGCCTGAAGGAGGTCACCCAAGGTCACCCTAGGCCCCTTGGAAAGAAGGTTTGGGAATTTTCTTTGACTATTGGGAACTGACTTATTGGAACAAGAATCTGTGTTTTAATATGGCTTGTCCCTCATATGACTGTAAGTCAAGATTTGTATATGTATATTTTTTAATTGTCAGAGGATGCTTGAACATGCAACACAGAGAAAGAAAGCACTCCCCCATGGAGTGTGGTCATACTACAATCCTTTTTTCTCTATTTCTCCATCTCATCAGGATTTTAGACTTGGACACTCACACACACACAGACACTTACACACACAGTGTTTGACTCAAATATTCACAGCCATGGAATACATATCTCCATGCACAGGGCTTTAGTCATTGTGCAACTGAGCCAGCTCATAAAACCATATATTTTCTAAGGATACACAAACATTTAAGAATAGATGTCTTTTATATGAGGACAGATTTCTGACTATTCTTCCTATTCTAAGATGCTTTCCAAAGGACGTGGAAGAGCCACATCTGCCAACATTAATCTGACTGTAACAGGGTACTTTGTTCTAGCGATTATGGAGAGCTTCTTGCTTCTTGACCCTGGCATAGCATCACCAGATAAATAACAAAGCCTTATTATCTGCGTTTAGGTTAAATTCAAACACTCTTTTCTACTGACTCAAAGTCTCTTTTAGATAACGACTTGCATATTTAACCGATTACTAACCTAAGACTTTCTAACTCACCTATAACCGTTAAGTCACCTCTTCCACTGTCTCTCCTGCTCTCAGAACTGAATAAAAGAACCACTGCCTCTGAGCACCCTGAAAAGACATCTGTGCTTCTCTGGTCACTCAATATTGTCTTTAGAATAAACCGTATTAATTATTGTTTCTACAGAGATAGGTTATTTCCATCTTAATATACATAGCTATACTTACATGTGTATGTTTACGTACACACGTGTGTGTGGGTAACTTACTAAAGTGGGTGGTATTTCTTTGAGCTGCCTGAGTTTAAGCCAGGTCACCCTGTGGGATTGTCCCAGCTCCCAGATTTTAGTTCTTCCCCTTCATCTTTCGATCCTCAAGGGTGGTGACAATTTTGCAGCTATAGGCTCTAAACTGTTTTCTGGTGTATCAAGTGTCACTCTCCCAGACTCCTCCTAGACCTGAGACCATTATAGTTCCCTAGGAAAATAAACCCTTCTTGAATTACCCTAAATTTTTAAGTAAATAAAGTGGATGCTACTGGAGAGAGAAAATACTAGTAAAGACGGGAAAGTAAGGTGATACAATGCAGTATGAGGCAAACAAATACAACAGATTCTTAAAGTAAGCGGATGGTAACAATGTCCCAGTTATTGGTGAAAAAATATACAATGAGAAGCATAAAAGAATATTTTTAAAGTGACTTTATGTAACAAAGAAAGGAAATTACGCCTACAACTGTTTACCAATGCTCTGAAAAATATTCCAGGAATGGCAAATATAAATTCATTAACTGCTTACACTGACAAGCAATTTTGGATACACTATCAAGCACTGTATCTGAATAACCAAGTGCAGTCAACACTAAAAGCATAGCATTATTGGTTTAGTGTGTCAGAGTGAATTTTATATCTGCCTCACTCTGAACACTTCTTAGTTTGATCAGTTTAGGTTAGGAAACCATTCTACAATAACTCGTAAATAATTTATAGGCCCTCTCTATTTGGGGGAAACAGTCCAAAGGAAAATATCTGCATTTCTTTGGCTGTTTGTAATATAAACAAGAACTACAACTAAAAAGGAATTAGATGCCCCAAGTTTTCTGCATTTAAGTTGTCATGATTAGATCAAATTGATTTCTGATTTCCTCTTTCTTTATTCTTGTTATAAACACACAGGGCCAGGAATCAGGCCCTATTATCTTAAATATAAGGCCTACACTGATGCATATTTTGCCATAAACATGAGAAAAATAGTTCCAGTAAATCTACTAACTATCAGGCCAGCATGTGATAGAGTGGTTAAGGCATTGGACCCCATGTGGCCGACTCTGTGGTTTGAGTGCCAGGCCTATACACATGAAAAACACTCCAGGTTTGTGCTCCAAATCCTGAGAGGAAAATGGAAGAAAAGGGATTTCACCATGGCTAGCTCTACTAGGGGTAGTGTTTTCTCACTTTCCCTCTCTCTGTCTGTCCAGAACTATTGCCGAATATTATTTTCATCTTAGCAAACTGTCCACACTCACATATTTACCATGACATAGCACCATATCAGCTATTCCCATCTTCAATGACGAGGCTTTGTGAGGACTTTGCACATGAAGGTAACACAGAAAAATGTACATTTTCTATTATTATCTACTTCTCTCTAAGTATTGAAACAAATATCTTAGAGCTAGTTCTATGACTGAGTTTTCATTGGACTTAGTAAGTCTATTTTTTTTTTTTTTGGAGAGATTTTCACTGTAGGGCGCGTGCGCTCGCCAGACAGACAGAGAGAGACATAGAGACAGAAAGCGAGAAATCACCCCCCAGGGGGGATGGTCACGCCGCAATCCCTTCTCCTCCATTCTCCTCTTGGAATCTTGGGCACACACGCACACGCACCCGGCGTGAGTTTAAGCCACCGGGTCGGGGATGCGAACCACGGACAGCTACGTGGGAGTCCAGCGACATAGCCATTACGCCAACTGCTGGTCCCTACATCTGAATTATTCACCTGCATGTCTAAACTTCTCATATACCATGTTAGAATATGTATAACATTGCAAGTTCTATGTGTATTAAATTAAATCAACCAACTATATTTAAGCTTTTTCAGTAATGTCTTATTTAATGTTTTCGTTAGGAGTTGTTTCTGAAATTTTCTTCTTTATTTGCTTACTCCTTAAAATTCATATTTAGAGGGCAAAATTTGCCTTGACATAGTCCTAATTTTTTTATTATTGGTACATAAATTTATATTATGGTAAATATATAAATGAGAAAATATTTATATATACTAAAAATAAAATGTTTATATACACTATAATATCTAATCAAAATTGTATACTCTTAGGTCATAACATTCTGTATATCTCTACCAGTTATATTTCTGATACAGCAAATACACATAATATAGCACCCGGAAAACCATACTGCAGCCTGCTAGGGGTTGAAAGTATATTCCCCTCCAAAATCCACATCAAGATTTAAGGTCAAACGCAACAGTTGTTAAAAGGGAGTGCTTTTAGGGGGTGATTTTTTTTTTCTTTTTTTTGGAGAGGTTTTCGCTATAGAGCGCGTGCGCTCGCCAGACAGAAAGCGAGAAATCACCCCCCAGGGGGGATGGTCACGCCGCAATCCCTTCTCCTCCATTCTCCTCTCAGGATCTTGGGCACGCACGCACACGCATCCGGCGTGAGTTTTAAGCCACGGGGTCCGGGATGCGAACCACAGTCGACTACGTGGGAGTCCAGCGACATAGCCATTACATTAACTGCTGGTCTCATAGGGGGTGATTAAGACATGAGGGCTCTGCCTATGGGGATGAGATTGTGCCTCACCAAGGGGCTGGAGGGACTAGCAAGATGCTTTCTGCATTTTTCTTTTGTCCTTGTGTGCCTCTGGCATTTGAAGGTGTGCAGTAAGAGGAGACATCTTGGAAGCAGATGTTGGGACCTCACCACACGCCAACCTGTTGGTACCTTGATTTTAGACTTCCCAGCCTCCAGAGCTGTGGGAAATAAATTTCTATTCTTTATCATCTATCACATGTGAGGAATTTGGTTAGAGCAGCACAAACAGACAACCCATTCCTGCCATAAAATCATCTTTTGTCAGTCATTTTCTTTGTCTCAGATGTTCTTCTCTTTAAGCTTATTTTGATTTAATAATCTTGTTAATGAATAAGGAAATGAGAAATTACTGAGTGGATAAAATTCAACATTGTCCCTTGAGTTTTCAACGTGGACTCTTGTAAAATACATCCACCTATGCTTTGGGTTGAATTAGTACAACTTTCATGTATCTGTGGTGGGTAGAATAATGCCTCACCACACTCAGATGCCCCAAACCCTGAAATCTGTATATATAACCTTACATGGTAAAAGAGGTTTTGCAAATTGAATCAAGTTAAGAATCTTGAGATAGAAAGTCTACTCCGAATTATCAGGTGGGCTCCATGTAATCATGGCAGTCTTTATAACGAAAGGAGAGAGGGCAGAGTCAGGAGGATGGATTTGAAAAGGTCATTCTGCTGGGTTGTAAGGCGGTGGAGCCACAAGCTAAGGAATGCAGGTGGCTTCTGGAAGCTGAGAGTGACAGGAAATTATTTCCTCGTGAAGCCCCCAGAGGAATGCAGCCACTCTGTCAGCTTGCTGTTTGGGCTCCTGACCTCCAGAAATATAAGACACTACATGTGTGTTGTTTTAATGTGTATCTGTGATCATTTGTTACAGCAGCAACAGGAAACTAATACACTATCCATGAACTTTTTCTACGTCCTTCGGAAACAAGTCTATTTCTCTCCACTTGCCATAAGATGTTCTAGAGCATCAGGATTCCTTTGCCTGAGGATGAGAGCTTTAGCACACATCACATTTTCCTCAGAGAAGTTTACCGTGTCAGCCCAGTGTTTTCCTTCCTGTTTATTGTCTGTTTTGAACTTTATATTTGCACATACAGTATGTAAGTATAACCTGGTATTGTTGTTGTAGTACTAGATGGGAACAACAAGAAAGACAGCGCCCCCTACAGGATCTTCACATTGTTACCCACCCCAATTCTTCATCAACTTCCGTATGCACAAGGTGTACAGGTGTACAGGGAGATTTCAGGACACAAACCCAGGCCTTTCCCATGTGGCTTCACCTGCATCACCACTATACCACTATCCAGTCCCTATCTGTTTTTCACATAAGTTTTCTAGAATGATTGTGGAAGAAGCAAGAAGAGGTGTTACAAACGAAATGTGGGCATTTCTGTCTGCAAAACAGGACAACACTTGGTCCAGTTTCAACAAAGTCACATTAGACATAAACGTCGAGTTGGCTCTGAATATCTTGAAGAGCACTGAAAATTATTACTGTTAATTCACTTTTTCAAATTCTAAGGACAGCTAGTAGACAACTTTGCGATTTTAAAAAATGGCCGACTGGTAGCATGGTGGTTGAGGCAGCTGTATCCCACACGGCCAATTACGCAGTTCCAGCCTCTGACCTGAGGGCTTGAAAAACATACCAGGCCATGTGTGTGTGTGCCCCAAGTCCCAAAACGGATGGAAGAGAAGGGATTGCAGTGTGACCCTCCCCCATTGGGGGTACTTCCTCTCTCTCTCTGTCTCTCTCTCTCTTTCTGTTAAGTGCACGTGCCTTTAACAAATAAAAAAAGTCACATAAATGACTCACAAACACTGCTCTGCTGCACATCATGTCCGCAGTAATGACAAATGCTACAATGTTATCCAACTTCTAATCACTCGATTTTCCTTAATCCCTGCTACTCTTTCCTCTCTTCACAGTTCTAGCCCATCCCTGGCCTCAGAAACTTCATGCCCTCTGACTGTATATAGAGGGACAGCCACTGCTGGTGGTGAGCAGGACCACCTCACTTCAGCATAGCTGCCTGGGACTTCAGGACCCCTCTCCTCCTTTTCTGATTACATAAACAAAAAAGATGTTTTAAAATCTGAACCCTGGGACCAGCAGTTAGCGTAATGGCTATGTTGCTGGACTTCCATGTAGTCGACCGTAGTTCGCGTCCCGGACCTGGTGGCTTAAACTCATGCCGGGTGCATGTGCGTGCTTGCCCACGATCCCAAGAGGAGAATGGAGGAGAAGGGATTGCGGCATGACCATCCCCCCCGGGGGGGTGATTTCTCACTTTCTATCTCTCTGTCTCTCTCTGTCTTTCTGGCGAGCTCACACGCCCTATAGCAAAAACCTCTAAAAAAAAATGTGAACCTTATAATAGCAATAACATTTGATTAATTTATGATATTTTATTTATTTACACACACATACACTTTTTTTTTTTAATTTCAAGAGGGCATGTGTGCTAGTTGGAAAGAGGGAGAAACAGAGAGAGAGAGAGAGAGACAGAAAGTGAGAAAATACTTCCTGTGGGGCATGATTGTTCCACAGTCTCTTCTTCATTTATTCTCCTTTGTGGGATTTTGGGCATGAGTACACATGCGCTGGGCATGTTTCTCAAGTCACTGTGTTTGGGACTTGAACAGCAGGGTGGGCCACGTGAGACTCAACTTTCTTAACCACCGGGCTTGCCCCATGCACGGTTTTCTTTATCTGTCCCCAAAGCTCCACTAAAATACAATAAATGGACTTTTAAAGTTATAAACCTCCAAGACAAGGAAAGCAAGAAGACATAGAAACAATATTTTATCATCTAGCATCAAATGAAACTTTCTTAGTGATTCCCATTATTAGGAAAATTGAATCCTAAGCCAATTTCAGGGATAATGAGAAAAACTGTAAAAGCGGCTTAATAGACAACTCAAAACGGGGAAAGACGTTGGGATTATGGAAGCCAACTACTTCTGGAAGTGAGGTGATAACAAATACAAAAACAGATTACAGGGACCAGCAGTTAGCGTAATGGCTATGTCGCTGGACTCCCATGTAGTCGACCGTGGTTCGTGTCCCAGACCCGGTGGCTTAAAACTCACGCTGGACGCGTGTGCGTGCGTGCCCAAGATCCCAAGAGGAGAATGGAGAAGGGATTGTGGCATGACCATCCCCCCTGGGGGGTGATTTCTTGCTTTCTGTCTCTATGTCTCTCTCTGTCTGGCGAGCACACGTGCCCTATAGTGAAAATCTCTCCAAAAAAAAAAAAACCTTTATTGCAATAAAATAAATTCATACTTTAATTCCATTTTCCATGAAGTTTTGGAAATCTCCCCATGTATCGATCCCAAGGCTTATTACCATGAAATTTAACACTGTGAAAAGGAAACACTTCCTAAAAGAATCAAAACCAAAATAAAAATAAAATAAACAGATATTACTCAGATAATAATAAGAAGGCATTGGATTTATTAATAATGACATCAGAAGGAAGGATGAATTAAGGAATACCGTTATATTTTTGAAGAACCAAGAATTCAATACCTAGACAAATGATGGTGGAGTAGGAATAGTTTTGGAATTCAAACTTTTAAAAATTTTCTGTATTGCACCTGTTTTCAGGAAGCTACTGAAATATGTACTTTAAGAAAAACAAATATAACATAAACCAATAAATAAGATTCTCAATGTAGGGACCAGCAGTTAGTGTAATGGCTATGTTGTTGGACTCCCATGTAGTCGATCGCGGTTCGTGTCCTGGACCTGGTAGCTTAAAGCTCATGCCTGGTGTGTGCGCGTGTGTGCCCAAGATTCCAAGAGGAGAATGGAGAAGAAGGGATTGCGGTGTGGCCATCTCCCCTGGGGGTGTTTTCTCACTTTCTGTCTCTCTGTCTCTATCTGTCTGGTGAGCGCACGTGCCCGATAACGAAAACCCCTCCAAAAAAAAAAAAAAAGAAAGGGTATGTTCAGAAAAATTTCCTGGTTGATTGTGATGAAAAATAAATTTCTGTAGCCCTCCCTGGACAACAAACTGACCCAGTTCAGGGGCATCAGGGGGAATCGAACAGTGGTAGAATGCCTGAAGCTCTGACAGCGTTCACAGGAAGGGTAAATCAGAGGAGAATAGTTTATGGATGAATTAGTGATAAGTCTTTTTAAAAATAACCAAAACAAGAAAAATATTATTCCTAGGGTTAACAAAAAGTTGTAGGGGAAAATATTCCATTACATAAATAAGCTTACTAGCTTTAACCCAGTAATAGTTATGTAAACTGTAAAAATTTCATCAAGACAATCATGTAACCAATTTAAAAGAATGTAGATAAGGGACCGGCAGTTAGCGTGATGGCTATGTCTCTGGACTCCCATGTAGCCGACCACGGTTCAAGTCCTGGACCCGACAGCTTAAACTTACGCCGGGCACATGTGCATGCATGCCCATGATCCCAAGAAGATAATGGAGGAGAAGGGATTGCAGCGTGGCCATCCCCCCTGGGGGGGTGATTTCTCACTTTCTGTCTCTCTGTCTCTATCTGTCTTTCTGGCAAGCGCACGCGCCCTATTCTATCTGTTTTTTTGGGAAGCCCCCCCGCCCCATAAAAAAAACCCCTCCAAAAAAAAAAAACAAAAGGAAAAAAAAAAAGAATGTAAGTTGAACTAAATGTGCGTATGAGTGTGAGTAGTGGTGGTAAAATTAAGTAAATGCTCTCTCAATTTCCAGGGAAGAAATTATTAACTTATTAAACCCTAAAATCAAAAGTTCAACAGGTAAAGGGTATAAATCCTACGTGAGTTAAGAACAATTGCCTCTAAAAAGTATTTCTGGGGATGAGGGAAGAAGAATTGTTATTTTGGTTAATTACATATTAAGAGAGACTTTTGATCATTCTTTATGTGCATGTGTAACTTCTACAGGAATAAAAGCCAACAAAATTAGAATGATTAGATGATGGCTGTGCAAGATCTAATATGTGGCCCCAAAATAGTTGCCATTACCAAATGACAGGCCAATAGTCCCCGAGGCCCTTGAGTGGGTCATCACAGAACAGGTATTCAGGCCGCCTCTCTGCAACTAAAGGAGGAGGCCCCAAGTGAATAAGAAACCGCACCTCTTGCCCGGGGAGATAACCCTTTCAGTCCTCCCCATACTTGATCTGGATCTACCTATGGGTCAGGACCTAAGGACTCCTCTGTGGGCAAGAAACCAGCTGAGAGGGACGGCATAACCCAAGGGGCCTTGGCACCCTTGCCAGTTTTTCCCCTCAACCAATGGGACCCTCTGAACTAGGTCCTGATGGTTTATTCCCTTTATGGTGTATTCCCTATTCTCTATGAGTGACCTGTAAACTAGAAAAACCAGAATCCCTCCTTCCCTCAAAATCCACAAGATTTAATTAATCTCTCTTGAGACTATTTTCTTCACCCATCAGCCTACCTGGGACGACTGCCAGCAGCTCCTCTAGACTCTATCACTAAGAATCCATGGGAAGGCTGTAAACTTGTCCTGGATGCCAACGGCCAACCCACTGCTTACCCTGTCGCCATCGAGTGGGCTTTTCCAACTGGTCGACCTATTTGGGATCCAAATCTGAACAGTCTCTGCAGGCTCTCCAGGCAACTCTCCCTGAGACCCATCGCCTCATCCATAGCCACCACACAGCTCCTGCGGACTCTGCATTGTCCTCACAGCTGGCCCTGGACCCTAGGGCCCCAGTTTTGGTCAGACACCATAGTCCTGGTACCTTTGACCCCTGCTGGGATGGACCTTTCACTGTTATCCTGAGCACCTCTTCTGTTGTCAAGGTGGCGGGGAAGCGTCATTGGATTCATCACTCCCACTTGAAGCCGCTGCTGGCTCCCTAACTCTGCTGCCTCCGGGACCCAGACATGGGGACTTCAGCCTTCCACAGATCGCCACAAGGTCAAATTGCGCTGACTTTCCTGATACTTCTTCTCCTTCCCCCTGCCCTCCCCTCCACACATAAACTTCTCCCTTATACCTGGATTCTCAACCATTGGTGCCTGCTCCTGCGCTGGCACTTGGAACCCCCTTGCGGTTCAACCCCTTGATCACTGGGTCCATACATGGGAGGGTGGCCATTTTTATGGCCTTTGCCTTTATGTCTGGGGCAGGGACCCCTGCGTTTTTTTTACCATTCAGAAGCACCTTGTCCCTCACCCTCCAATGCTGTCAGGCCTCTGTGGCCTGTCCTTGTGGGCCTGGGTCTCAATTCTATACCAACGACTCTGGGGTCGTTAGGAACAGCCTGAGCCAACTTCGCAAACATCTCCTGGAGTGTGAAGAGCACCGCTCCTCTGAGCGTAATTGGCCTCCCTGGCTCACCACCCTCATCTCTGCCATTGTAGGTCCTGCCCTGCTTCTCCTCCTTGTCCTTCTCTTCCACCCTTACATCCTCTGTTTTCTCATTAACTTTCTTCAGAACCAGATCCAATCTGTCAAGCTCATGGTTCTCCACTCCTGCTGTGAGCTGTTCCCCTTCCCTGAATCAATTATTTGATTCTCCAAATCAGAAGGGAGGAATGTGGAAGGCCGCATATTAGATCTTGCACATGAACAACTGTTTGTCCATTTTGTTCCCTTACCCTAAC
>NW_006208732.1:1034919-1055157 GCF_000334495.1 Tupaia belangeri chinensis
GGTAACTGCTTGCATAGAAACCCCTGGTAACTGATCCCCTATAAAAAGACTACTCAAACTTCGGTCAGGACTACAGGACTGACTCTCAGTCCCCCCCACCCCCCACCCTGCCCTGAACCTCAGACTATAGTCGCTAACTAGCTAATAAAGACTCCCTTTAAACTTAATCTGGCTTTGGTGGTCACTCATTCAGTGACACTCTACAACTTGGCAATGTTCATTTTTTTCATTTTTCACTTGTTCAAAGATCATAAGACAATTCCATTTTGTTTTTTGTTTTATTTTGTTTTGTTTTGTTTGTTTCTTTTTTCTAGAGAGATTTTTGCTATAGGGTGCATGTGCTTACCAGAAAGACAGAGAGAGAGAGAGACAGAAAGAGAGAAATCACCCCCCAGGGGGGATGGCCATGCCGCGATTCCTTCTTCTTCATTCTCCTCTCAGGATCCTGGGCACGCACGCACACACACCAGCGTGAGTTTAAACCACTTGGTCCAGGACTCAAACCACGGTCAACTACATGGGAGTCCAGCAACATAGCCATTACACCAATTACTGGTCCCCCACTTTGGTTTTCAAATATCAACAAATGTCACTATTCTCTATGATTCCCATTAAAACCTTTGTGGGAGAGGGATCAGGTGGTATGGTGGTTAAGGCACTGGACTCCCCCGTAGGCGACCACAGTTTGAGTCTCAGACCTGGTGGGCTTACTTTCTTACTTTCCCTCCCTCTCACTCTCCCTGTCTCTCCCCAGCAAGCATTTGTGCCCTATAGCAAATTTAAAATAATAATAATAAATTTATAAAAAGCTATGTGGCGCACTGAAACATTCTCATGAAACATTAATCATGAAACATTGGAATTATTTTTAAATTGCCCTCATATGTAAATTAAGTTGAGACTGGACTGATGCTCTGAAACTAGAATTTTTTTCTTATTCGACTCTGTCCCAAAATAAAATAATCATGACCCATCTATCTCAAAACAAACAAAAATCGAAAGTTCCCCCAAAAAATAACTCGCAAGTCTAATTGTCCACTGGAGTTCCAATTTATTCTCTCACTTCTGTGCTGTATGGAAGAATCCCCGGTGGATTTCTTGGAACCCAAAACAGACTTTATAGGCCAACTAAATCTTACCCTCATAGCATCTCTTACCTGAGATTTACCTCTTATAACTTTTACTGGATTAGCTGCAAACTTTTAAGAACATGGTCCCTAAACTTCAGGGCTGCAGATAGTTGAAATACTAACTTTTCTGTCTGGTTGGGGGAGCAAAAGAAACAGAAGTGGTGTGCAACTAAATTAATATTTATATATTGTTACTACAGGAGTGACTTTGAAATATTTAAATAAGAGAAAGATATCAGTGTTCTTCTCTTAGAAAACCGTGAAATGTCTTTTCACCTATTTTCTATGCTACATTGTCTCCCAGAGGGTATAGTGACATAATTGTAGATAATATTTTAATGAAGAAGTTGACAAAGTCAGAAATGTGCATTAACTAAATAGGTAAAATTCATATTCATAGAACCACTTTAAATTTTAAATTTTTTTCAGTGAAAACATGCCAAACTTAGAGCTTCTTATAAAATTCTACATATTTGTACTGTGCTCATCTGACAGATATCCCAATGGCAACAGAATTCAATTAGTAAACAACTCCATAAAAATATGTGGGTTCAATTGACTTTCTACTTTCTTTTTTTGAGGGTGGGGAGAGGTTTTCACTATAGGGCGTGTGCGCTTGCCAGACAGAGAGAGACAGACAGAAAGTGAGAAATCACCCACCAGGGGGGATGGTCAGGCCGTAATCCCTTTTCCTCCATTCTCCTCTCCGGATCTTGGGCACGCACACACACGTCCAGTGTCAATTTTAAGCCACCGGGACATGAACCGCGGTCAACTACATGGGAGTCCAACGACATAGCCATTATGCTAACTGCTGGTCCCTTTTGACTTTCCCCTTTCAATAAATGGTGTTTGAACACTCAGTCATTGTTCTAAGTATTAGAAATATAGCAGCATACACATATTTCCAAATTCCTGACTTCAGGTAGCTTACATTCCACTGGCATTATCCAATATTTTAAAATACCCCACATATAGGTCAATAGATTTCTCAATTGAATATAAAGATAGTAAAGAGGAGGAGAATAAGTGATTTTTCTTCTACTCCTTTGATATCTGAGTACAACTTACATCCTTCATTGCCCATGAGGGCCAAAAATTTGAAAACTATACAGGGTTGGGGAAGAAGACTGAGTCCTCCATGAGAGCTGAGATCTAGTGCTTTTAGGGAATAAATGAAGATGTTCTGCTGAGAAGTTACCCTGGCAGAGCCCCCTGTATCTTTCTCTCTGTCTCTTTCTGTCTGTCTTTTCATTTTTTAAAATTTTTATTTGTTTTAATTATTATTTTTTTTTTTTGGAGAGGTTTTTGCTATAGGGCGAGTGCACTCGCCAGACAGACAGAGAGAGACAGAGAGACAGAAAGCAAGAAATGGCCTGGCCACAATCCCTTCTCCTCCATTCTTGGGACCTTGGGCATGCACGCACATGCACCCAGCATGAGTTTAAGCCACGGGGTCCGGGACTCCAACTGCGGTGTCGACTATGACTACGTGGGAGTCTAGCTACATAGCCATTACGCTAACTGCTAACTGCTGGTCCCTGTTTGTTTTAATTTTTTAAGGTAAAGTATTTTCTTGGCTCTGAAGTCCTCCTTTATCTTGGTAATAATCCCCTCCCCTTTACCCCTCCCACTTAGGAGAGGAAAAAAGGGCAGTCCAGAAGAAAACTGAGTCTGCCATGAGAGCTGAGATCTAGTGCTTTTGTGGATTTTCCCCCTCTCTCTTTCTCTGTTTGCTTACCTTTTTCTTTTTCCTCATCACTTTGCTGCACAGCCTCCCCACACTGAGCATTTAGACAGGTCTAAGTGAAAAGTAGCCAAGCATCCAAACACTTTTAGGGTAAATATATTCAATTCCTACAGAATCTGCAACACAAAGGGAGAATAACAAAACAGTAGAGTTTGCAGACCACCTCCCTCTTGTGTGCCTATGATCACTAGGATTGAACTTCTAGAAATTAAAAAGAAAGGAATAAACCTTCAGACGACTAGAAATCACCACAGAGACAGAAGAAAATGAGAAACCGAGAAAATACCTCTCCCCCAAGGGAAAAGAATAACTCCTTTTCATCCACAGATAGTACAATGGAACTCACAGACATGTCTGATAAAGAATTTAGAATATTCATAGAGGACAAAGCTAACAGAGATAGAAGAGAAGAGAGAGAAATTAACCCCAAGAAGAAAAGAGCCTATGAGTTCCAGGAGGTGAGGAAGTTCTTGAGAGAGCTAAAAGAGGCAATACACACCATAAAAAAGAATCAAATGAAACAGTTGGAGATGAAGGCTATCATACAGGAAGTCAAAACCTCACTTGAAAGTATTAAAAGCAGACTAGATCATATAGAAAATCAAATGTCAAGATGTAGAAGATAGAATTGCTGGACTAGTAAAATCCACCACAAACACTGAGAAAATAGCCCCCCAAAATGAGAATAATATATGAGAAATACTGGATACCATTAAACATCCAAACATCTAGATAATCAGTATACCAGAAAGTGAAGAGACTAATAAGAGCATTGATAATCTATTCTATGAAACCCAGGACAAAGACAAGATACTAAGTGGCAAGAGAGAAGCATCAAGTTACCTACAAAGGATATCCCATCAGGCTAACAGTGGACTTGTCGGAAACAACGTGAGCAAGGAAAGAATGGCAAAATGTACTCGAAGTGCTGAGTGAAAGACAATTTCAACCAAGAATACTATATCCAGCATGATTATCCTTCATATGGGAAGAGAAGACAAGAACATTCTCAGATAAACAAAATCTGAAAGAATTTACCAACTCCAGACCAGTTCTCCAAGAAGTTCTGAAAGGAGTGCTATCTCAGGAAAACTAAAGTCAGACACATAGAAATAGGAGTTCTAAAACAACAGCTTAATGGTAAGAGTTGAATGTCATCTTTCAGAATTTAAATGGAAAGATCAGACCACAACAGAAAATAAAGTGCATGAGTCTGAACTGGTGACATAGAATTTTATGACTTTTTATTAACACATTACCGATCTTCTATGCTTTGTTTTCCAGAGTTAAGGATTTTTGTCTTCTATAGAGTTGTGGACAGGTCTATGTACCTACTATTAGAACTGTTTACTGGCTTTAAGTCTTAAGCAAAGTTCTCTTAACATTTCTTGATTTTGATTTATTAAAGTTCAAACTGCCTGTCTTGAAATTTAAAAATATATTTTAAAAAATATCTATTTAATGACCACAGTCAGCTATGTAGCCTCAGATAGATGCTACTTTATGGTTTATTCACTCTACACACAGAATTTCATGCCTAAAGTCAATATGTGTTCACAAATGTGTATGTGTCAGCTGAACTTGCTATTGAAAGTATTTAGACTAATCAAGATATTTTGTGAATCAATGAAATGGAGGAAAAAATAAAGGATTGAAAAGCAACTACAGATACCAGAGACAGTGTGGGAGGACAGTAGGAAATGGCAGAGGGTTAGAAATAGGGGGGAAATTATATATATGTATATGCAAGAAACAGGAAATGGAAAATTATTTGTTGACAATAACATGTATGATTAAGCCACTATGCAGTGTATTCTGGGTGGGAATCACATTTTGTATGCTGTGATGATGTTCAGTGAAAGAATGTAAAATTAGTAAAATAAATAAATAAATAAAAAGAAAGATATACAGGGTTCAATTTTGGATGGGTAAGTATGATATGACAATTAGATATGCCAGAGGAGCTATAGAATAAACAGTTGGTTATGTACATTTAGAATTCAGAAGGATTGCAATTGAGGATAACATGTGAAAGTCATCAATCTATAGATGATAAAGCACATAGCAATATTGATATGAATCATAAGATTTAAAATACAAGCATCAGCAATTTCTCAATATATTTTTTCCCTTATTTTTCCTCTGCTCTCTCCCCTCAGCCTCCTTTTTCAACTGTGCTATTCCTCCTCCTTCTTCCTTTCTTCAGCTGCTGCAGCTTGCTCCTCCTATCCCCTCCTCCACATGCTGTTATCAGATGGAATAAAGTCGAATTATAAAAATAATCCTCCTTTTTTATTGCTTTCTTTATGGAAATTTAGTAAATAAGTCTCTGTTTATTTCCTGTAGTTAAATTGTTACTGCTTCGGCAGAAGACTTTGAAATGTCTGATATGATCTATTCACCTTACTTGCAATCCACTTCATGTTTGAGCTGTCACCAATTATATCTTTTATTTTTACCAAAACTGAAATCGAGATACACATTTTTCTATGTTTTCAGATAAGGTCTAATCTAATGATAAACCAAGTCAGTCCACAAAGGTGGATTCAAGTTTAGAAGCATGGACAGAAATGGCTTTGAAATGATGCATTATTCACCTTGTAAATATGATTTCAGGGTGTTGACAGTTAAGAATAAAAAGAAGGATCAGATGGTGGCCCAGCTTTAAAGAAATGCTCTTTTTTTTTTTTTTTTTTTTTTTTTGGAGAGGTTTTCACTATAGGGCACGTGCGCTCGCCAGACAGACAGAGACATAGAGACAGAAAGCGAGAAATCACCTCCCAGGGGGGATGGTCACGCCGCAATCCCTTCTCCTCCATTCTCCTCTCGGGATCTTGGGCACGCACGCACACGCGCCCGGCGTGAGATTTAAGCCACCGGGTCCGAGACGCGAACCGCGGTCGACTACGTGGGAGTCCAGCGACATAGCCATTACGCTAACTGCTGGTTCCCCAAGAACAGCCCTTTAAAAGCAATCTCACATAAGATGGTTCTGGGTTCAAGGCTAGAAACACTTCTGCCATCCCCACCCCCACTGCCAAGTACACTGGGCACACGTGTACCTAGGACCGGGGGCTGGCTGAAGACCAGAACAATTACATAGTTCTTTAATTCTTTTTTTTTCCTAAATGTATTTATTTTACATTCTTTCACTCATCACCACAGCATACAAAATGCAATTTTCCAGCCAGAATACACTGCAAAGTGGCTTAATCATTACATGTTATCGTCAACAATCAATTTTCCATTTCTTGTTTCTTGTTTGTATGTATTTCTCCCTGTATTTCTCACCCTCTACCATTGTCCATCCTCCTCCCAACCTTTCTCTGGTATATGCAGTTGCTTTCTATTCCTTTATCCTTTCCCACATTTCATCGATTCACAAAGTATTTAAATTAAATACTTTCAATAGTAAGTTCAGTTGATATATACATATCTGTGAACAAAAGTTGGCCCTAGGCATGAAACTCTGTGAGTAGAATGAATATACTATAAAGTAGCACCTATCTGAGGCTACATCACTTACTTTGGTCATTAAATTGGTATTTTTTTAATAACTTTTTAATTTTGGGGCCAGCAGATGGTGTGGTGGATAAGGGCGCTGGATTCCCACATGGCCAACCATGGTTCAAGTCCCGGACCTGGTGGCTTGCTTTCTCACTTTCCCTTTCTCTCTCTCTCTCTCTCTCTCTTTCTCCCTCTCTCTCTCTTGTCAAGTAAAGAAAAAAAAATAATAATAAATGGAAATAAATAAATAATTTTTTTTTTAATTTTTTTTTAATTTCAAGGAAGGCAGTTTTAGCTTAATAAATTAAATCGAAAAATGTTAAGAGAACTTTGCCTAATATTTAAAGCCAGAAAATAGATTAGGATTCTATTCGAATAGTAGGTACATGGAATAAATTAAATCGAAAAATGTTAAGAGAACTTTGCCTAATATTTAAAGCCAGAAAATAGATTAGGATTCTATTCGAATAGTAGGTACATGGACCTATCCACAACTCAAGAGAAGACAAAACTCCTTAACTCTGGAAAACAAAGCATAGAAGATCAGTAATATTTTAGTAAAAGGTCATAAAATTCTATTTCACCAGTTCAAAGTCATGTACTTTATCTACTGTTGTGGTCCGATCTTTCCATTTAAATTCTGGAAGATGATGTTCAACTCTGGACTTGTTCCTACCATTAAGCTGACCATTTTCTTAGTTGTTTCAGAACTTTTATTTCTGTGCGTCTGACTTTACTTTTCCTGAGACAGTACTCCCTTCAGAACTTCTTGGAGAACTGGTCTGGTATCAGTAAATTCTTTCAGGTTTTGTTTATCTAAGAATGTTCTTGTCTTCTCTTCCCATATGATGGATAATCTTGCCAGATGCGGTATTTTTGGCTAAAATTGTTTTTCACTCAACACTTTGAATATATTTTGCCATTCTTTCCTTGCTCACATTGTTTCTGATAAGAGGTTCACTGTTAGGGATATCCTTTGTAGGTAACTTGATGTTTCTCTCCTGCCAATCTTAGTATCTTGTCTTTGTCTGTGGTTTTGGTTGGTCTGGCTAAAATGTGTCTTGGAGAAGATCTTCTTGGGTTGGTCCTCTGTATTTCTTGGACCTGAATCTTTGAATGCCTCTCTAGGTCTGGAAAGTTTTCTTGCAGGATTTTATGGAATAGATTATCAATGCCCCTATTAGTCTCTTCACTTTCTGGGATATGTATGTTTATAAGTTTAATGGTATCTAGTATTTCTCATGAGAACTGAGGAATATGAGGACCCTAATAGTACTTGGATGTTTGGCTACATTTCACTTAGGCCTGTCTAGACATTCAGTGCATGGAGATTGAGCAGCAAAGTGATGAGGTAGAAGAAAAAGGATAAGAAAACAGAGAAAGAGAGAAAGGAAGAAGAGAAAAAATAATAAAGCAAACAAACAAAAATTATTTCTTTGTTAATTAAAAAGAAAAAAGCAAAAGAGAGAAAGAAAACCATGTGGCATGAAAGTACTAGATCTCAACTCTCATGGCAGACTCAGCCTTCTTCTGGCCTGCCCTTTATACTTTCCTAGATGGGAGGAGGAAAGAGGAAGGGATTATTACCAAGCTAAAGGAGGATTTCAGGGCCAAGAAAATACTTTACCTTAAAAAATGAAAAGAGGGACCAGCAGTTAGTGTAATGGCTATGTCGCTGGATTCCCATGTAGTCAACCACAGTTCGCGTCCCGGACCCGGTGGCTTAAAACTCACACCGGGCGCGTGTGCGTGTGTGCCCAAGATCCCGAGAGGAGAATGGAGGAGAAGTGATTGCAGCATGGCCATCCCCCCGGAAGGGGGTGATTTCTCACTTTCTGTCTCTCTGTCTCTGTCTGTCTGGCTAGCGCACACACCCTATAGCAAAAACCTCTCAAAAAAATGAAAAGAAAGAAAAATGAAAAAAATGAAAAGACAGAGACAGAGAGACAGAAAGAGACAGTGAAAAAGACAGGGTGACTTCTCAGCAGAACATCTTCATTGCTCTTATTCCTGAAAGCACTAGATCTCAGCTCTCCTAGTTCTTTAGTTCTTATGAGCCATGAGGTCTACTTGTCATATTTTCAGAGCAACAGGCCTCATTATAGCCTGCTGAGTGAGAGAGAGCAATTTCCATTTACCGAAGGCTTCTAGAGAGGATGATGGAAGGGTACCACCACACACAACACACAACTTTACAAACAGTTTCTTCTCAAGCCCTTACTGCCACGTTTATTGTAACTTCCCCTCCCAACCCACTGGCAATTCTTTTATTAGTTATGCAGAATGGTTTAAGCTATGCCTCACGTCCATCACACTGCTCAACAAAGGGCCCTCTGGAGCACACCACCAAGACAAACTATCTGGGAGGACAAATCACAGAGTATATTCATTGTCATTCGGTTCTTCGTAAAACACTGAGAGCTCTCCTCTGGCCTTTAGAAGTTTACCTCTGATGCTACAGAACTGTGTGTCTTAAAAGTCTTCAGGGCTGGCTGGGTAACAAAGTAAAAATGTGCTACTCAAGAGAATCCAGATTCCACATATAGAATGCAGTTGGAATCCCTGGCCCGGTCAGCCTGAACCACACTGGGCATGCATACAATTGCCCAGGATCCAATAGGCTAGAAGACCTGAGAAACGTTTTCATGGTGTGACCAGACCCTGTGGAGATGCTCTTCTTTCTCTTCCTTCTGGCTCATTCATGCATACATGTCCTATCATGTAAAAAAGGGAAAAATAAATAAATAAATAAATCTCAAACAATACAGTTGAAGAATTTTCTGGAAAACTACTTAGAAGTTATAGAGCTTTAGCACCTTGCAATGTTCATGAAAAAGCTAAGTCATAATTAGAATTTCTGCTTTTGCATCTGTATTTAAAAGCCGTTACTCCTTCACTAATATTATGAACATTTTATGAACATAATTTATCTCCATTGCCCCTTCTCTTGGTCTATTTCTGTTGATATATGACACACTCCAAATTGCTAGAAAGAAGTTATTAAAGTGAGCAATTTCTAATTATTTCCTCTGATTCAGGTTCGGATATGTCAAGGAACCTGATCGCACATGTTGCCGTTAGATGGGAGAAACTGCGCTGTCTAATTAATCTCTGCCATGTGAAAAATATATGAATAGGAGTCGGCAGTAATGTTGGTGGACTGCTTTAATTTTTTTATTTATCTTTTCCTTCTGATTTATTGAGGGATCAATTATCATAGTCACCGTTCTAGAAAAAAATAAAGCAGCGCTATGATAAATAGGGGTATCGTATGCTCGATTTAGGAGAAGGGGAGAACTCATTTAAGCATCTGTCAGAAAACTTTATAATCAAATGCAAACCTAATGTGTATTTGCTGTATCTACAAGCTTTCTGCTGCTTCTCCTGTTTTCTCTATGTTCTTGTCAATTTCCCAGTTAGTGGCAGAATAAGATACTCTATTATCCTATCTATATATTAAACAATTTATTTTCTCTCATGTTTTGCACTGCCACATTCGGTCACAAGTAATTGTAGCATTTATTCATTTATAGTTTCTGTATCTGACCTTCTATTCACAATGACATGCTTTGAAAGAAGAATGACTTTTGGGCTTTTTAAATGTGCCTTAGGGAGCAACTAAGATGATGATTAGCAGAGGTTATGATGAACCGTCAAAAACATAGATTACCCCAGCTCCTGGACGAGCTCTCAGTAGCCAGTCTTCATCTGCTGCCCTTCAGGGGCCACCTCAGTACAGAAGCAGCTTATTCGAGATCATCACCCTCCAGGGCCACCCCTGGACTAGTAAAAGCAGAAGTACAAACACCTGATGATTTCGGTCCAATGAGAGACAATTGTCAGGACATTTTGGATTTCGAATACAAATTGGATTCAGCCAAAGATGTTGTTTGAGTCGTCATCACCTCTTGAGTTCTGCCAAATTTTGATTCTTTTCAGTCCTTTCCATAAATTATGATCCCAAGAACAGTACTTCTAACCCCATCCCCTTCCACCAAATCACCCAGTAAATTCTAAGTGTCAGCTTCCCAGAGAAAATAACCTGAAAGAGAGCTGTAATGAGTCCATATACAATTTTGTAGTGGAAATTTTCATAAAAAAGAAAGAAAATATCCGTAGAAAATGCTGCATGTAAGAAAATGAACATGGAATTGCACATTGAAAGGAGTCAGAAATAAATTTTACCTATTTACAGTAGTTCTGCCAGGCATCCTAGAGACTATGTCATGGACATTCTATGTTGTCCTGCTCTATTGATAAAGCCCATAATAAATGAATCCACACACAAATTACCCACTGGACACTTCTGGGGGATTCTGAACTGATACAATATGCAAATTCTCATAATTTATTATTTTTTAAAATTTGCCAGAGAGAGCATGTGTGCTCGCTAGAGAGAGAGAGAGAGTGTCCCATGAGAAATGGTCATGCCATGATTTCTTCTCCTCCACCTCTCCCTATTTTTCAGGACTTAGGGCACACAGACACACACACACACACCCAGTGTATTTTGTAAGTTGTTGGGTCCTAGACTCAAACCGTGTAGTCAGCCATGTGGGATCCAGGTACCTTAAACACCAGGCCACAGGCTGGCTCCATAATTTAATTCTTTTTTTTTTTTTTTTTTTTAGAGGTTTTTCTAAAATGCGTGGGGCCGCCAGGAGTGCGTGCGCTCGCCAGACAGACAGAGAGAGACAGAGAGACAGAAAGCGAGAAATCACCCCCCAGGGCAGATGGCCACACCGCAATCCCTTCTCTTCCATTCTCCTCTTGGGATCTTGGACACGCACGCACACACGCCCGGTGTGAGTTTTAAGCCACCAGGTCCGGGACGCGAACTGTGGTCGACTACGTGGGAGTCCAGCAACATAGCCATTACGCTAACTGCTGGTCCCCATAATTTAATTCTTATATCTATAAAATAACTTCCATTTTCTAGATAAACTCAGTGAAAGTTTTGACAATTAGAATAATAAATTTAGCACTATCTGTGAAGTGAATAAGATGAAGTCATTAGATCCCTGAGTTCAGGAGGCTACATTACAGTGACATTCAACTTTTTGTGTTTATGGGACGTAAAGCACACGATTTTGTTAGCAAAAGAACAGACTGGGTGTGAAAGCATCACTGCAGGATCAATACAACTCATAAATTATTGATGGTAGAATAACAACGTTTTTAGTTATTGAGAACAGAAAGTAATGTACATTGAATAGATCTATAAATAGGTTAAATTAAACTTATATTCTGCTCTGCCACTGCTATGCTTTGAATGTGCTCCCCAAAATTCACATGCCAGAAATTTAATCACAGTGAAACAGTGTTGAAAGGTGAGAGTTTTAAGAAGTGATTAGATCACAAGGATTTTGCCCTAGTTCCCATTAGTTTTCTGCTACTAAAATAAAATACTACAGACCAGGTAATTTAAAACAATAGAAGTGTATGTAGCACATGGTTTGGCTGACTTGAAAGTCCAAGGTCAAGGGATTGCATTTGATGAAGGTTTTTGTTGCATCATCCCATGGCAAGTGGCTGAAGAGCAAGAAAGCAAACCCAAGAGCAAACAAAAAGGGGAACCAAACTCATCTTTTATCAGAAATCTACTTCCATGGTAACAAACCTATTCCCATGAAAATAGCATTAATTCATTCACAAGGGCAGAGCTTTCATGAACTACTCATCTCTTTTTTTTGTTGTTGTTTTTTTTTTTGAGAGGTTTTTGCCATAGGGCGTGTGCACTCGCCAGACAGAGAGAGACAGAGAGACAGAAAGTGAGAAATCATCCCCCAGGGGGGATGGGCCACGCCACAATCCCTTCTCCTCAACTACTCACCTCTTTTTTTTTGTTTTTTTTTTTGAGAGGTTTTTGCCATAGGGCGTGTGCACTCGCCAGACAGACAGAGAGAGACAGAGAGACAGAAAGTGAGAAATCATCCCCCAGGGGGGATGGCCACGCCACAATCCCTTCTCCTCCATTCTCCTCTTGGGATCTTGGGCACACACTCACACGCGCCCGGCGTGAGTTTTAAGCCACCGGGTCCAGGATGCGAACCGCGGTTGACTACATGGGAGTCCAGCAATATAACTATTACGCTAACTGCTGGTCCCAACTACTCACCTCTTAAAAGTTCTTCTTCTCACCCCTGTTGCATTGGGAGTTAAGTTTCTAATACATGAACTCTGGGGGACACATTCAAATCATAGCAACCTTCATGAATGGATCGGTTCCATTATCATGACAATGGGCTCATTACTGAAGGAGTGGGTTCCTAACAAAGGGATACATTCAGCTCTTTTTCCCTCATTGTCTGTCTATCTCTATATATCTCTCAGTTGCACCTGTGCATACTCCCTGCCCTTCCACCTTCCACAGTGAGATCATGCATCAATAAGCCCTTGCCAGATGATGGCCCATTGACTTGAAAATTCCTAGCATCCACAAATATAAAAAATAACATCTTTATTTTTTATTTTAAAAAATATTATCCAATCTCAAGTGTTCTGTATAGAAGAAAAAAAAATGAACTAAGAGTTCTATGGTCAAAGAAGAGTTGTTCTTTTCCCAAAAAAAGACAAGTGAGACTACATCAGGTTAAAAGCTTCTGCACAACAGAAGAAACAATAGAGTGAGTCAGCGACTCTCAGAATGGGAAAATAATTTGCAAACTATGCCTCAAGTAAGGGACTGATAACCATAATCTGCAGGGAACTCAAGCAGCTTACCTGAAAAAAAAAATCAATCCAATTTTAAAAAATGAGTTGAACAGACAACTCTCTAAGGAAGACATACAAATGGCCAAAAAAATATGAAAAAGTGCTTAACATTCCTATCATAACGGAGATACAAATTAAATCCACAACAAGATGGCACTTAAGTCAGAATGCCTAAGATTTAAAAAGGTAAAGAATGATGGGAGCAGCAGTTGGCGTAATGGCTATGTCACTGGACTCCCATCTAGTCGACTGCGGTTTGAGTCCCAGACCTGGTGGCTTAAACTCACACTGGGCATATGTGCATGTGTACCCAAGATCCCAAGAGGAGAATGGAGGAAAAGGGATTGCAGTGTGGACATCCTTCTGGGAGGCGATTTCTCGCTTTCTGTCTCTCTGTCTCTCTGTCTTTCTGGCAAGCGCATGCATCCTATAGCAAAAACATCTCCTAAAATAAAATAAAATAAAATAAAATAAAATAAAGAATGATAAATGCTGCTAAGGCTGCAGTGAAAAAGGAACTCTTCTACACTATTAGTGGGAATATAAATTAGGACAATCACTGTGAATAACAAGCTGTGGGCTCCTCAAAGACCTACAAATAGAACTACCGTATGATTAGCAATTCCACTCCTGGGTATCTACCCAAAAAGTTGGAATGCACTCAGTCGAAAAAACACTTGCACATCTATGTTTATTGTGGCATTATACATGATTGCTAAGACATGGAACCAACCCAAATGTCCACAAATAGATGAATGGATTTTAAAAAGTGTGGCATATATATACTATGGAATACTACTCAGTCATAAAAAAACAAGACCCTGGCATTTGATAGAAAGTGGCTGAATATAAGAACCAGCCAATGGTGTAACGGTTACATTGCTGGACTCCCACATGGCCGACTGTGGGTCAAATCTAGTTCCTGGTGGCTCCAAACTCATGCCAGGTGCGTGCGTGTGTGTGTGTGTGTGTGTGTGTGTGTGTGTGTGTATGTCCAAATCCCAAGAGGAGAATGGAGGAGAGGGATTGTGACTTAGCTATCCCCTGGGGGGAGTGATTTCTCACTTCCTGTCTATTTCTCTCTGTCTCTCCAGCGAGCACACACACCCTATACCAAAAATATCTCCTAAAAAAAAAAAAAGAAAAGAAAGTGGCTGAATATGGAAGATTTACTGCTAAGTGAAGCAAGACAGATTATGAGAGGCATTGTATATCCCCACTCCATATATACCAAATGTCGATGAGAGGCATTGTATATCCCCACTCCATTTATACCAAATGTCTGCGCTCTGTGGCAGAGATTGAAAGACTGGAAGACATAAATGCATGGAGAACAATTGCAGATAGTAGAGATAGTGTGGGAGGAAGGTGAGAAATGGCAGAGGGTGAGGGGAAGGGAACCAAGGGGGAAAAGAAGCAAAACATTTAAGGGACACAAAAATGGAAAATTACCTGCTGATAATAGCTTGTATGATAATATCTTTAACAGGAATAATATACAGTGTATTCATGTTGGGAAAATTCATTTTGCATTCTGCAATGATAGCAGTGATTAAATGAATATAATAATGATAAAATATATATATGAAAAAAGAAAATATATATATAAATGAAAATTTTAAAAAATGGACTAAGACAGCCATTTGCAGTATAACTTTTGAAAAGTTATTAACTCTCTCTGTTTCTCACTTTTCTCAGCAGTGAAGGTAAGAGCTTATAGAAATCAACCTCTTGTGTACCACTTCAAGTTATTTCAGGATAACCCCTACTCCTACACCCCTGTTGTAATGACAAGGATCTGACAAGCTTCTTGCCCAAACTACTAAACAGCCCCTTGTCTTGGGGTAAAAATCACATATGGGTTTAGTCCTATCCTACTCAGGGACGGCTCTGATCCACGCATAAGACACCAATGAGAATCTTTTGATACATATAGGTAATACAGAAGTAAAGGGATCAACACCCATGGGACACCCTTGGACAAGGAGGATGGAAGGTAAAGGGTAATTATGTCTTCTTCACCACAGACAATTCTGAGATATATGTCATAAATCTTAGAAAGTCTCACCAGGTCCAGCACTTGTACCCAAAAATGCACTTGTTTTTAGAGTTTTTTTGTTATAGGGTATGTGTGCAGAGAGAGACAGAGAGACAGAAAGAGAGAAATAACCACTAGGGGGGGAGGGGGATGGCCATGCCGCAATCCCTTCTCCTCCATTCTTCCCTTGGGATCTTGGGCACACACATACACATGCCCAGCATGAGTTTAAGCCACCGGATCTGGGACTTGAACTGCTGTCGACTACATGGGAGCCCAGTGACACAGCCATTATGCCAACTGCTGGCCCCAATAATGCACTTTTATACTACCTTTCCTTCTTTCTACAGCTCTTTGGGGTCATGTTCTCAAACTTACTATAGACAAATTTTTACCTTAGGCAATTGTTTAATTGTTGTGAGGATACCCATTCTAAGGTTGCTGGTACCAAAAAGTCTTATAAAAGAAAGTATTAGAATGGGATTTTTTTTGAGAGAGAGATTTTTCACTGTAGGGCGCGTGCGCTCGCCAGACAGACAGAGAAAGACATAGAGACAGAAAGCGAGAAATCACCCCCCAGGGGGGATGGTCACACCGCAATCCCTTCTCCTCCCTTCTCCTCTCGGGATCTTGGGCATGCACGCACACGCGCCCGGCGTGAGTTTTAAGCCACCGGGTCCAGGACACGAACCGCGGTCGATTACGTGGGAGTCCAGCGACATAGCCATTACGCTAACTGCTGGTTCCCTGGAATGGGATTTTGAGCTGACCCATAACAAGTCAGAAATAATAGGAGTGGATAAATGTCAATAACCCCTGGTGTGAAACATAGGTGTAAGGTGAAGGTTGGGTTATATAGAAGCCATGGTACATGAAAGGAATATAGGCAATGCCAATTTTCCTTTTTTCTCACAGAGATGTTTACTATAGGGCATATTCATTGAACAGAGAGACAGAGAGACAGGAAAGTGACAAATCACCCTACAGGAGGGATGACCATGCTGTGATTCCTTCTCTTCCATTCTCCTCATGGAATTTTGGGCATGCGTGCACACACACCAGTGAGAGTTTTAAGCTACCAGGTCCAGGACTAGAACTGAGTTCAACTAAGAGAGAGAGAGACCAGCGACATAACCATTATACTATCTGCTGGTTCCAGGCAATGGCAATTTACAGCATTGTGAAGTTGTCCGAATTTGTTAACCATATCTCAAACTTTAAATAAAGAATATATCTTAAATCCTCTAGCTCTTAATTCTAGCTTTAAAAGAAAGCCAGCTTAAATGAAACAAGATTTCTTGCCTCCTAGAAGAAAAACATCCTAAAATTCATTCTACAATTTATATGTAAAGGTAGAGAGCTGTAAAAGAAATTAAAGATATAATTTAGAAGTCTTCTGTGTCAAAATCAGGGTTTTTATAAAAGTAGATCCTAAGAATTGAGAAGAAGACAGTTAGGTAAACTTAAACTCTGTGAAGAAACTAAATTCTTTCAACATCCTGAATGAGTTTGTAAGAGGACCCAAAGCTTCAGTTAACAGAGATTATCCTTAATATGGGAAGAAAAGACAAGATTATTCTCAGATAAACAAAACCTGAAAGAATTTACCAACACCAGACCAGCTCTCTAAGAAGTTCTGAAGGGAGTGCTATATCAGGAAAACTAAATACAGACACACAAAAATAAGAGTTCAGAAACAACTAAGAAAATGGCCAACTTAATGGTAGGGACAAATCTGGAGTTGAATGTCATCTTTCAGAACTTAAACGGAAAGATGGGACCACAACAGAAGATAGATTAAGTACATGAGACTGAACTGGTGAAACAGAATTTTATGACTTCTGAATAAAACGTTACTGATTTTCCTCTAAGCTTTGTTTTCCAGATTTAAGAATTTTTGTCTTGAGTTCTGCTGATAGGTTCATGTACCTATTTGAACAGAACCCTAACCTGTTTCCTGGCTTTAAGTCTTAAGCAAAGTACCTACCCTAACATTTGTTGATTTTGATTTATTAAGGTTAGAACTTCCTTTCCTGAAATTAAAAATATGTTAAGAAATACCTGTTTAATGGTCACAGTAAGCTATATAGCCTAAGCAAGGTGCCACATTATAGTATATCCATTCCACTTACTGAGTTTCATGCCTGAAGTCAGACCTGTGTTCACAGATATGTATATATCAGCTGAACTTGCTATTGAAAGTAGTTGAATTAAGATATTTTGTGAATCAGTACAATGTGGGAAAGAATAAAGGAATGGAAAGCAACTGCAGATACCAGAGACAGGGTGGGAGGAGGGTAGGAAATGGCATACTGTGAGAAATAAGGGGAAAAAATATATATATTTATATATATATATAAGAAATAAATGGAAAATTATTTGTTGAGGATAACATACATGATTTAGCCATTCTATAGTGAATTCCGGATGGGAAATCACATTTTGTATGCTGGGATCATATTCAGTGAATGAATGTAAAATAAATAAATTTAATTGAAAAATAAATAACAAAGAAAAAAATTAAAAACAAAAAGAAAGAAAGCAGCCACTGACACCTTGCTTTTAATCTTGTAATACCTAAGCAAAGAACCTAGCCAATTTGTGTGCAGACTTCTGATCTATACAACTATGACTAAAAAGTAGATGATCTCTTAAGCCATTTGTTTTGTAATCATTCGTAATTGGTCACCCAAGACTTGAAATTCAATATCCTCAAGGGAATCTAGCTTGGCTAGAACACAACTATAATGATATCATAAAGTTTAGATACAAAAACTGCTGACAGATGATCAGGCAGAGTTGCCAGAAATATCTTGGCATAGGACTGAGCAATGATACAGAAGGTTCAGGAAAACAGAAAAGTTAGAATACATTCATGGAGGGGCTGGCAAGTGGCACGGTGGTTGAGGTGCTGGACTCCCACATGGTCAACTACAGTTCACATCCTGGACCTGGAAGCTTGCTTTCTTACTCCCCTTTCCCATGCACCCTCTGTCTCTGACTGGTCAAATTGCAAAATAATGATAAAATATAAAATTAAATTAAAATAATTTTTAAAAAATACATTCTACATTTATAGAACTTACCAAAAGCAGGGCTGGCGGGTGGCATGGTGGTTAAGGGTGCTGGACTCCCACATGGCCAACCGTAGTTCAAGTTCTGGACCTGGTAGCTTATGTTCTCACTTTCTCTCTCTCTCTCTTGCTTTCTCACTTTTCCACTTTCTCTCTCTCGCACCTGCACGCACAGTCGCTCTGTCCCTCTCTGGTCAAATTTAAATACATAAAGTTAGATAAAAAAAGAGTTGTTAAAAAATGAAAGAAAAAAAAATCACTCCGAGTACATGTGCTTGCATGCCCAAAGTCTAAAGAGGATAATGTAGGAGAGGGGATTGCAGCATGGCCATCCTACAAGTGGTGATTTCTCACTTTCCCTCTATCTTTTCCCATGTCTCACTCTGGTGAGAGCACACACCCTATAGCAAAAACAAAAACCAAAAACAGGGTTAAGTTCAAAAGACTTAACAAAGAATATAAAAAAGCCTTCTTAAGTATTTTTTAAAGAATTATTTAACTTTATTTATTTTTTCGTTTGTTTTAATTGGACCAGAAAGGAACAGAATAAGAGAGCGGGGAGGGAAGAAAAGGGGAGAAAGCAAGCTGCCAAGTCCACTGTGAAGACTCAGAAGATACTAACATCACTAAGACTAAGACCATAAAGAACCTTAATGTATATGGTAACGACTTTGACTTGACTAATATGTACCATATTCATGCACCGAAAAACTATGTTGTATACTGTAAAGGTGTACAATGAATAAATGTCAATTTTAAAATTAAAAAAAAAAAAAAGCAAAAGAATTCACCAGTGGAGTCAACACTGGCATCCGGACAAAGCTCAGAAATGACTTTTTTTTGCAGGCTGAGGTTGACAGTACGACTGGCTGTCATGCGGCTGCACTCCTTGTTTTCAGTGGAGATGATGAGATTCCAGAATAGCAGAGGCTGAGTGGCAACACTTAATCATCTGAGTCTAAGCAGCAGTAATTACCGCAATGAGCACCAAGGTCAGAATACAATCAGAATACTTGTACCCAAGACGCTAATGGTGATGGATAGGAGACGAGGTCGTTGATCGATTTCTTCCAAAAAAGGGCAAAAATGATAAATAAAATTTAAGCCTGGCAAGAGAAATTTAACATCAGCTGTGGCAAAGAAACACTGGACCCTCCCTCAGTTACCATATCTAAGCCATTTTAAAGACTCAAGGGACCAGCAGTTAGCGTAATGGCTATGTCACTGGACTCCCACGTAGTCGACCGCGGTTCGTGTCCCGGACCCGGTGGCTTAAAACTCACGCCGGGCACGTGTGCGTGCGTGCCCAAGATCCCGAGAGGAGAATGGAGGAGAAGGGATTGCGGCGTGACCATCCCCCCTGGGGGGTGATTTCTCGCTTTCTGTCTCTATGTCTCTCTCTGTCTGTCTGGCGAGCACACGCACCCTATAGCAAAAACCTCTCCCCCCCCAAAAAAAAAAAAAAGATTAAAATCCCTTCAGTATCTTACTCAAGATACTTTCTCAGAAGCGCTTAGCCATTTCCTAGAATATTCTTGCATTTGGAGAAAGTGAAATACCAGACTTTCTTTAGAAACATCAGACAAGGAGTCTGAGTTGAAACTGATACTAGAGGACATAGAAGAACTGTCAGTATTTTTCCAGCCAGAGTGCAATGTACTTAAATAAATATGTCAAAGGAACAATGAGTATAGGGAATTGAATTATGGGTTGATGTTAGACTTTACTAATTTATTTCATAGATAATGTTCAAGTATCTACTGTCTGCCAGGCTATGGTACAGGTGCTGCAGACACAGTGGCAAGTAGGAAAACAAGTATATGCTTATGGAAATTACATTCTGGGACCAGCAGTTAGCATAATGGTTATGTCACTGGACTCCCACGTAGTCGATTGTGGTTCAAGTCCCAGACCCAGTGGCTTAAACTCATGCCGGGCGTGTGTGCATACATGCCCAAGATCCCAAGAGAAGAATGGTAGAGAAGTGATTGTGGTGTGGCCATCCCCCCTGGGGGGTGATTTCTC
>NW_006208732.1:1055613-1085954 GCF_000334495.1 Tupaia belangeri chinensis
TCTCTCTGTCTCTGTCTGTCTGTCTGGCGAGCACACATGCCCTATAGCAAAAACCTCTCAAACATAAAAAAAGGTAAATATCATTTTGATGCTTTTGGTCATCAAACATCACCAAGACTAGCTGTTGGCTTTAGACTCCTATATTCAATTGCTCATTTAAATTTCAAGGGCATTTACACTTTTTTTTTTTTTTGAGAGGTTTTTGCTATAGGGCATGTGCGCTTGCCAGAAAGACAGAGAGAGACAGAGAGACAGAAAGTGAAAAATCACCCCCCAGGGGGATGGCCATGATGCAATCCCTTCTCTTCCATTCTCCTGTTGGGATCTTGGGCATGCACGCACACGCACCTGGTGTGAATTTAAGCTACCAGGTCCGGGACTCAAACCACGGTCGACTACATGGGAGGTCAGCAACATAGCCCTTACACTAACTGTTGGCCCCCAAAATGATATTTATGGCCATGAGCCTGGATAAAATTGCCCAAGAATTGAGAGCAGCACAAGAAATGAGTCATGGGCAATGCTGTCGGTTTGATGTCAGAAAGAAGAAGAGTGAACAGGGAACAGGACAGACTAGTAAGGAACAGTCAGCTGGGTAGGGGGAAACACAGATTTGTAGGACATACATGGCTTTGGGAAGTCAAATCCCACTACCAAACAAGACGTTAGATGTGGAGTTTACATGTGGAGTATTCATGGTGGGAGAAGATGCAGGTCCAGTCTGTCTTGTAGTTAAAGACAAAGTAAGAAAGTCATTTCAGAAATAAGGTTCAGGGACCAGCAGTTAGCGTAATGGCTACGTTGCTGGATTCCCACGTAGTCGACCGCAGTTCGTGTCCCAGACCCGGTGGCTTAAACTCACGCCAGGTGCGTGTGTGTGGGTGCCGAAGATCCCGAGAGGAGAAGGGAGGAGAAGGGATTGCGACGTGGCCATCCCCCCTGGGGGGTGATTTCTCACTTTCTGTCTCTATGTCTCTCTCTGTCTGTCTGGCAAGCGCACGCGCCATATAGCAAAAACTTCTCCAAAAAAAAAAAGAATAAAAAAAGAAATAAGGTACAGTGGGATTGTCAAAGATACTGACAATGCACAGACTCAACTAACTCATCTGCATGTCTCTGAATCTGTGCAATTCTGGACATAAGTTGTGATATCCCGTGACCCTGAGCCATGACTCTTACAGTCTTGGCGGTTCCATTCAAAACACAGCAACGGTTTTGCTCTGGTCTGTAAGGAAAACTCTATTCTTGAATCCATAAAGAATCTCTATTTCTCAGAAGCAAATAAGGATGCGCTAATTCTCACAGCATTTGTCTTCTAAGTAATTCTATATTAAAAAGTACATTTTGCCTTCTCCCAACAGAGAGTCGAGGCCGTTGTCAGAGGAAATCAAGACAAATAAAACGTGGTTGCGTGCAAGGCTGCACGAAAGAATTCCCACAGCGATTGTTTGCTAACGGCAATGCTTTATAGTCTTAATTATAACACTGCCGGAAAATCACGCAATGGATATACAAATTCGTTTACCTCATTTGTTTTTCACCCTTAGGTGCACTATTATATAAACAACTGCATTTGAAATTTGAAACAGATTTATTTGACACGTGTATTTATTTGTCCCCAGAAAAATGGACTTCCTTCAAGCAGCATGTCATCATGTATAATATTCTTGCAAGTCAGTTTTCATTGCATTCAATGGTATTAATTATGGCTCCAAATGTGGGTTGTGGTCACCACCTGTTGCTGAAGAACTTCATAATAATTTTAAAATCTGAACTCCTGATTACTATCAAAAATACTTTGATAAAGTAAGTAATTCACTAATGACCACCTCCATCAAGATGAAGGCAAATAAGCAGCAAACGAACGTACAGAAAAGCCATCCCTGTGTTTTCTTTTATTGCTAAGTGCAAGTCTGGCCCTCTCTAAGTAGATATTCACTTACTTGAAGTGGAGCCAATAAACGGAACAAAGCACTTCATGTTGAATATAATGAAATCTGACTAGAAAACACACAGGTGGATTTTTTTTTTAATCTCTAATTCCCATATCGCTTTAGAAACTTAAGCAATCCTAACATAATATATTTCTTAATGTCTAGCTTTCACATCAAAGTGTACTAAGAGCTGGACTCCCACGTTGTCAACCAGGGTTCGAGTCCTGGACCTGGCAGTTTAAACGCTCTGGGCACATGTGCTTGCGTGCTCAAAATCCCAAGAGGAGAATGGAGGAGAAGGGATTGCAGCATGGCCATACTCCCCTGCCGCCCAGGGGATGATTTCTTGCTTTCTGTCTTCCTGTCTCTCTGGTGAGTGCACACACCCTATAGCAAAAATCTTTCTCAACCAAAAAATAAAAAGTATTTACTTTTACTTTTGTAACTTCCTAAGCAGCAATATCAAGGTCTTAACTATGTCTATGTATACATGTATATAGATAAAAATTTCAGTTTCATTAGAATTATCAGCTAGTTATCTGAGTTTAATTATAAATATGGCACTAACAAAGATGTCATCATGTTTAAATATGGGCAAAGATCTCTTGGGGGTAAATAAAAAAGATAAATATACTATTTCTCCAAGTGTTTATTATAAACATCGAATTAGTGCGATATGAGTAACAACTGTATATTTGCCATCCTCTTTTTTTCTGCTAGAAGAATACGCATTTGAGTAACAGAATCTAATGCAAATGTCTCTCATCTTCTTTTCAACACCATTATGCCAATTTTTGAAAGCAGCGTTTTTCTTCTCTACAGATCAATGGAATTGGTCTTAGATAAACATGCACAGTGCATATTTATGTGGTGTTTTGTTGATTTTATTAACTTTGATTTTTTTCCTCCCAATGGTTGATCTCCTTTCTCTCTTGTGAAAACCTACCTCACTTTCTAACCCTTATGAGATCTGGAGGGAGGCGATGCTTACCCATCTGGGGGCAGATACTTACGTGTCCAGACTCTCTTCGTAGCTTTTTAAAACTGGATCATGGAAAAGTGATCCAGGGTAGGCCAACCAAATATGACCACTAGGACTCTGAATTTGCATCTAATGACGCAAGGAGCAGGAGCAGAGAGACTCCACTACAGCATTGGCAGAAGCCTCCACAGTTCTCAGGCCCAGGGAGCAGAGCTAGTGGTTCTAGGAAGTGCTGGGAAGAGAGACAGCTCTGCAGTCCAGTGGTTGAGGCAGTGCTGTCTCGCCAGACTGAGCTCCTGGCTTCTTTTGCTCTTTGTTTCTGACTGTGAAGTCTCTACCAACCTCTTATCTGAGTTTCATCCCCAAGCCTTCACAGGGATTGTGTGAGTAGTCCATTTCTGCCTTTTATTTCTCAGAAAAAAAAATAATTTCTGTTGTTTTGTTTGTGACTAAGAATCCTTATGAGCACGGAAATAGATAAATCTAGAATAGTCAGAACAGTGCACATAACTCTGGTGAGTAAAGGCAATCATAAGTTGTGACAATATTAGTTTCCTCAGGTTCCTGTAGCAATTTACAATAGACTTCGTGGCTTCAAAGCAACAGAAATGGATTCTCACAGAGTTCTGAAGTCAAAAGTCTGAGATTAAGGTGTTGGTTGGGCCATGCATCCTTTGCTGGTTCTAGAAGACAAATCGTTTCTTGACTTGAGAGCATCTGGGGGCTCCTGGTATTTCCTGACCTGGGGCAACATCACTTCATCTTCACATAACCTCTTAAGCAAGAAGTACAGAAAAAGGAGACTTTATCATGGCAGTAGCAGAAGCAGCCACTGTTTTCAAGTCCTCGATGTGCCCTTTCCTGTTTCTTGTCAGCAACCCTTTATTAAATTCAGCACTCATTCCATCCAGTGTGATCTCATCTCTACCTTCCTATTAACCGCATCTGCCAAGGTCCTACTTCCAAATATGGTCATAGTCTGAGGTTTCAGGTGGATGTAAACTGAGCAAACAGAATAATTCAACAAATTATAGTGATCTTACTTAGTTTGACCTAAAGACTGAAAATTCACTAGTGGGGGTTAGCACTCTGCCAACTGATTATGTATGGTGACAAAACAGCTCATCAGATTATCTCCTTGGTGGCTTAAAACTCATGCCAGGCATGTGTGCATGCGTGCCCAAGATCCCAAGTAGAGAATGGAGGACAAGGGATTGCAGCGTGGACATCCTCCTCCCCCTCCCCCAGAGGATGACTTCTCACTTTCTATCTTTCTGGAGAGCACAAGCACCCTTTAGCAAAAAAAAAATCTCTCTCAATAAAAAAGAAAAAGAAAGAAAAGAAAAGAAACCACTGTCGTGACATAGAAGGAACCTAAATACTTTATAAAACTATAATGTTAGAGTAGATTTGTCAGTTATGGCTAACCTATCTCCTAACTAAATAATTTCCAGAAGATTTGCCTTGTATTGAGGCCTTGAGAAATGCATTGTTTTGTGGAATACCAGTAGCTTCCAAATTAAGTATAGCCAGTGGGTGGCACAGAAGTTAAGTTGACTGGATCCCATATGGCTGACTGAGTGGTTCAAGTCACGGGCATGGCAACTTGAAAAACATTCCGAGCATGTGTGCATATGTACCCAGAATCCCAAGAGGGACTGGAGAAGACAGGATTACAGCATGGCCATTCCCAGTAGGGGTTGATTTCTCACTTTCCCTATCTCTCTATCTCTCTATATAGCTCTCTGATGAGGACATGCACCCTACAGGAAAACAAACAAAACAAAACTAAAAGTTATTTAAGTAAATATGTGATTTTGTTGGGTTAGGACATTAGAAATGCTTCAGTGCTACAGTTGAAATAGACTCTGATTTCAAGGGACAGAAAGTCACCAGGTGGCTGAGTCAAAAGAATGGTATAAGTAGCAAGAGCAGATGTGTATTAGTAACCATTTCAGGCAGCAGGACATCATGAGTATCTTCATAATTTAAACTTCAGTGATATTTGTGGGAAGCTCCTTAACCATAATATTAAAACAGAATATGCACTAGGATCATAGATATATTATATTTATGTAGCTAGGAAAAAAAAACTCCAAATGAGATGTGCAGAATTCTGAAGTGAGTCACTTTACTGGAGAGTCATAACTTCTTATTGATTTTTCCAGAATTAAATTCCTTAACAGAGCTGTTACCCTTGAATTAAGAGAATGTCAGGTGCTTATGAGGAAAGATCCTGTAATAAAATCACAGATAAATACTTAGAACATACTTCCTGGCTTTCTCCAACGGAGCTTTTCAAACTTACTACTAGTATTAATGCACTAGCCTTGAATTAATACTAGTTCCTGGGAAAATACTCACAGGTTCATTGAGGATCAAATAAAACAGCAATTTGTAGCTATGTTCACCTCATGGTATACCCGGGGACACTGAATTTACCCTGTATTTAACTTCACCACTTACAGACTACATGGTTTTCAGAAACAATAAAAGCAGTTGTCAGAATATTGAATAAGCATTATTATAGAATAAGGAACAAGATATCATAGTTTATCTTCTCTATGAAAATAGGAGATAGAAAGAAATACTGTACCACTGGAAAAGCCAAAGAGAGGACTACAATGGAAGACTCTAAAGGTGTAGAGTAACGAGTTCAATACAGCCCATTTAACTTCCTGATTTCACCAGTTTTAAAGACAGACGGGCTTTTGAGAATGACTGAGTGATCCTAAGCTTAATTAGCTGGGCTTTCTGTCTGCAGCTGCTGTTCCAGATGTGAAGCTGTAGTAAATCAGTAAAGTAGAAAAAGGTAGATTAGGGTTGAAATATTCCCACTAGGATACAGTTTTAGTAGTATATCTTGCTGTCTCCTTTACATGATGGAAAGAAAACCAAAAGTTAAAAAAAATATATTTATGATCAGGGATTAATAGATTTTTCTGTTTGTTTCTAGAACTACTAGAAGGAGTGCTATCCTGGTATGGATACCGTACTTCGGCTGTGAAATATTGGTTTCCTTAACCAAAAATGAAGATTTTTCTGCTAGACTTCCCCCTCTAGACTCATTTCTAGTGACCTCTACACACTAAGTGTCTAGACAGGTCCAAGTGAATAGTTTCCAATCATCTGAATATGATTAGGATCAGAATATTCCTCTCTTCACCTTGAATCTGATGCACAAAGAGTGAAAACGAAACAGAAGAGAGATTGCAGATCACCTCCTCCTGCTCACCTCTGAATGCTCAGATTGAACTTCAAGAATTAGGAAGAAATGCACCATCCATCAGAAGACTAGAAATCACCACA
Source organism: Tupaia belangeri chinensis (assembly GCF_000334495.1). Taxonomy (NCBI): domain Eukaryota; kingdom Metazoa; phylum Chordata; class Mammalia; order Scandentia; family Tupaiidae; genus Tupaia; species Tupaia belangeri. The sequence goes on from NW_006208732.1 coordinate 1,061,839, forward strand.
GGGTCACAAGGAATATGGGAAAGCAAGGCAATACCTCTCCTCCAAGGGAAAAGAATAACATCTCTTCATCCTCAGACAGTACAATGAAACTCATGGAAATGGCTGATAAGGATTTTAGAATATTCATAATGACGAGAGCTAACAGAGATGGAAGAGATGAGAGACAATGAACTGAACTGCAGAAGAGGCAAGAGAAAGGAGCTGATGAGTTTAAAAAGGTGAGGAAATTCTTGCAAGATCTAAAAGAGTAAATACACACTATTAAAAAAGAATAAAATGGACCTGTTAGAGATGAAGCAAGTCAAAAATCTCCCTTCAAAGTATTAAAATCAGACTAGATCATACATAAAATCAAATCTCAGATGTAGAATAAAATCGCTGGCCTAGAAAAATCCACCATGAAGATGGAGAAAATGGCCCCAAAAATGAGAATAATATACGAGAAATACTAGATACCATCAAACGTCCAAACATCTGGATAATTGGTATCTCAGAAGGCGAAGAGACTCATAAGGGCATTGATAATCTATTCCATGAAATCCTGCAAGAAAACCTTCCAAATCTAGAAAGGCACTCAAAGATCCAGTCTCAAGAAATACAAAGGGCCCCAAATAGAATCAACCCAAGAAGATCTTCTCCAAGACACATTATAGCCAGATTGACCAAAACCACAGACAAAGACAAGATACTAAGATTGGCAAGAGAGAAAAGGCAAGTTACCTACAAAGGATATCCCTTCAGGCTAACAGCAGACCTCTCATCAGAAACAATGCGAGTGAGGAAAGAATGGGAAAATATATTCAAAGTGTAAAGAGCTAGAAGTATCAGAGATGTAAACAAATGTACAACTCAGGAAAAGTCAAACTATGGTAATAATTATTTCTCACTAAGGATCACTGCAAAGGAGGCCATCAATATTTAGATGTTCACAATGAGCCAGTCAGAAAGTCAGCGTGATTGTCCTCTGCTACTAAGTGCTTATCTGCTGGGCTTAAAATCAGACTAGATCATTTTAGTCTGATTTTAAGAGTCACTTAGAGTGCATTCACTTGTTCTTTCTTGTTATTAGTTAGATGCAACTACATAAGAGGGAATTTTTATTGAACTCTCTCTAAGGATTTTGTTTTGCTAAATGATTCCTGACTGACATATCACTCTCTAGAGCCAGACTGGTAGTAGGCACTAGCTGTAGTCATCATTGTTTCCATATGAATGGCTTCTATTTCTCACTGGATCATTTCTATGTTTGAAATACTGGCTGCCCAGCTCCCTTTTTTTCTCATTCATTTTCTGAACCTTATTCTTCAAATCGTTAAGTATCATGTGATAACCAATACTTTTCTAATGGCTTTCTTTTAACAAAAATGTGTTAAGAGAGCTCATTTATGATGTTTGAAATGAAGGACATTGGTTTATACAGAAATGAGACCCAGAAATTGCTGTGTGGCATCCTTGGCATTATACCGCTAAGAAGATGCTTCCAGAAAAAAAAAAAAAAATCTTTCCCATCAGTTGCAGGGAGGAGACCTAGCTGAGACTCACTGTAATGTTTAAGGCAATCTTCCATTTTGCTGGCCAGCTCCCAGTCAGTGACTGAGCATAGGAAGGGTGCTAGGACCTGGTTACGGCTGCATAATGTGAGATTTGTCTATAGACAGTTTTGACCTTGAACTTCCTTTTGGGCTAACCAAGACATTTTCACAGCCGTACCAAGTCTAAGGCTATAGTTAGTCTTTTTCTTTCTCTTTTTTCACAATTATCAGGTCTATATCATGGTCTGATACCTGCACTGAACTACTCTTCATCCTTTTCTCTTTTATCTTCCAAGATATTCCATTATTCTTCCCCCAAATTCTCTTGCACCTTCTTGCATTTTAAATTCCTTTAAGTCCTGGTTTTTGTTAAACCTAATTAGTATCTTCTGTTAGCAAACTGTCAGGGAAGTGATGACACTATGGAGACTGTTGTACATCCTGATTGACTTCAAAGACAATGAAAAAACACTTAGTGAAAAAGAGAGATGTTTTTCAGAAGTACACTATAATGAAACTATTATCTGTGGTCATTCACAATAAAGAACCCATTACACATAGTGCTTTGGTGAGCCAATTAGCCACTCAGAAGAGTGACGCTCGCTCTCTCACTCTCTATTACACACATGTGCACGTGAGTACATGTGCCCTATAGCAAATACAAAACAAAACAGGAAATAAGATCAAATAAATGTGAAAATTGGTACTCTGACACAGGAGTAATTTTTTTAGTGATGGTAGTGCTTTAAATTAGCAATCTTTGTTTTCTTTTTCTTCTCAGGTTTTTGCAATGGGGCACATGTAATCATTAGAGAGATACAGAGGGAGGGAAAGTAAGAAATCACTTCCCAGGATGATGGCCACATTACAATCCCCTCTCCTCCATTCCTCTTTCAGAATTTTGGGCACACATGACCTTATGCCCAGGATGAATTTCAAGTTACCAGGTCTGAGACTCGAACCACAGTCAGTCATGTAGGAGTCCCGCCCCTTAACCATCATGCTAACTACTGACCCCACTAACAGTATTTTATAAATAAAAGAAAATGTAGTCTTATAAAATGAAAAGGACTTTTAACATTTTTACTTCCCAAGAGAATGGGAATATTTTTCAAATATTAACTAGAAATTATTTGGCATTTTATTTCAACTTTTTTTTCCTTCGAGATAGTCTCTACTTCTCTACTGTACTCAATTTCACATGACCAAAATAAAAAATCCAGACTTACTTTCAAATGTCTTATCATTAACAAAAATCAACTCAAAATTGAAACAAAGATCTAAATGTAAAGACTCAAATTATAGAAATACTTAGGAAAAACACTTAAAGGCATTAGAGTAGGCAAAGATTTCTTAAATAAGTCCTCTAAAGTGCAGACAAAACCCCATAAAATAAAGAAATAAGACTACATCAAGCTAAAGTGCTTCTACACAGCAAAATAAATAATAAAGATATAACCAAAGAATGGGAGAAAATATTTGCAAACTACATTTCAAAGAATGGATTGATAACCAGGATATATAGGGAACATAAGCAGCTCACCTGCAGAAAAGCTAATTATCCATTTTTAGCATGGGCTATCAATTTGAACAGACAACCCTAAAAGGAAGATATATGAACAGCCAGAAAGCACATAAAAAATGTTCAACATCCCTTGTCATAAGGCAAATGTAAATCAAAACCACAATGAGGTATCACCTAACCCCCATCAGAATGTCTATGATATAAAAAATAATAACAATAATTTTTTTAAACTGCTGGCAAATTTCTGATCAAAAGAAAATCCACTTGCATTGTTAGTGCAAATGTAAATTAGCACAGCCACTGTGAGAAGCAATATGGAAGTTCCTCAAAAATTCACAAATAGAATTACCTTATGACCTGGTCATTCCACTTGTGGGTATTTACCTAAAGGACGGGAAATAACTCAGTTGGAAAGACACTTGTATATCTATGTTGCTGCAGTACTCACAATAGCTAAAAAATGGAATCAACCTAAGCATTTAAAAACTGACGAATGGGTTTTTTTAATGTGGCACATATACTTAATGGAAAACTACTCAGCCATAAAGAACAATGAGATCTTGTCACTCAATACAAAGTGACAAACATAGACGATCTAATGCTAAGTGAAATGTTGGTCTATGAAATACAAAACACTGTATGTCCCTACTGAATATATACCAAATGTCTGCACTCTATGAAAAAAAAAATTGAAATATTCAAAGACATACAATTAGAGAAGACAACTATAGCTCCAGAGACTGCATGGGATAGGCTGGGTCATCGAAGGAGGATGTGAAAAGCAGAGGGAAAAAATTTAATAGGTCCAGGGATGCACATAGATGAGGCAACTGGGTTGTGGAATGACATATCACAACAGTGTGAAAAAAAAGAGATGATACCAACCTTACGTATGTATCTCAAAAAAGAAAAGAAAAACTAGTAGAGCCAAAATTAAAAGTGCACATTGTAAGGGTTCTTTGCTGAAAGTGATGAGTATAGTAATATCCTTGATTTGATCATTGTACACTGCATGAATACTTTGAAAATCCATACTGCGCTCCCACGAAGATGTATAACGATTAAATATAATAGGTCTTTGGAAAAGTCATGACGCATTTTCACATCAAAAAACAGAAAAAAAGTCATTACTTTTCTGACAGCCCAATAAATAAGAAATTATTAAAAATAGAAATAAATAAATACACTTTTAAAAGTCAAATAATTGAAAGGAGTGTGAGATAATTTTAAACTCCAAGAATAAGAATGTACAAAAAGGGAAATTAACTCACTGTTTTACAGAGTAAATACTGATAATAACAACAAGCTCTTTTTTTTTTTTTTCTTAGAGGTTTTTGCTATAGGGTGCATGTGCTCGCCAGAAAGATAGAGAGAGACAGAGAGACAGAAAGCGAGAAATCACTCCCCAGAGATGGCCACGCCACAATCCCTTCTTCTCCATTCTCCTCTCGGGATCTTGGGCTCGAACGCATATGCGCCCAGTGTGAGTTTAAGCCACCGGGTCCGGGACTCGAACCACGGTCAACTACATGGGAGCCCAGTGACACAGCCATTACGCTAACTGCTGGTCCCAACAAACTCTTTTGTTTGTTTATTGTTATTATCAGTTTATTAGATTGGTTGTTGCTATTTTCATATCATATTGACAACTGAATAAAGCACATCACAATATGGCTGCATTGGAGCATTGGGGAAGCAAGTGCTTGTGGCAAGGTTAGGTATAGCAGAACTAAATTGACATCAACCTTAATAGGAAATTAGCACATAACATCTGACGACGTAAATAAGAAATAGCAATAGAAACTAATGTGGATGTAAATACCAAACATCAAAAACAAAACAAAACAACAAAATAAACACCACCACCAACAACGACAACAAAAGAAAACGGAAAAGAAAGGGAGATGAAGGTGGGACCAATTGGAGGATTTGCTGAAGGCAGGCTGAAAGAGGATGGCTAGATATGACTGCCATTTGTAAAGCCTTTTAGATATATATTTGCCTTTGTGTATACATAAATGTAATCAAAATATAAGCTTAAAAATTGTTAGCAAAATGATTAAATGTATAAGCTAAGAATATCTAGTACCTCACCTCAAGCCTAAGACATACCTGTGCCTGTCCAGATTGGGTCATGCTATGCTTCCGGTCGACTCTCATCATTGTGCAAATTTGCATAGATGCTCCTAGACTTATGATGAGATTCTGTCCTGATAAATCCATCGTAAGTTGAAAATGTCATAAATATAAAAATGCATTTAATACACCTAGCCTACTGACTCTCACAGATTAGCCTAGCATTTATATTTTCAGGATACACTTACAGTATATGTACTCTGTTCACAAGAAAAATTAATTAATAGACGTTTTGATGTTTTATGGTTGTTTGTGGAATGCTGAATAAATTAAATTGGAAGAAAACAATATTGAATCACACTGGAATTTATTATCCACAAATATGCTTTTCATCGTAGTAAAAGAAGTGGCAAAATTAATAGCTTATGAGTTCTGTTGAAATGTTAACACTTTAAGAACTAAATTGATTTTTGAAATTGTGTGTATAATCATTTGACTCCAGAGCTCAATTAGTTCTTAACCTTATTCCAAGGACAACAAATACAATTATATGAAGATGTAATAAGATACATTCTACTTTCTTGCTAGCTCAGTCAATTCTGAAGATACCAAGAGGAAAAGGTTATACAAATCAATGATTTCAACCCTGGTGGAATTGGGCATGCCATATCTGTTTTCAGCACTAATGCTTACTCTGTAGAATTCCTTGGCAAAAGTGACCAAATCTATTAGCAATGATTCTGTCTATGGAAAGGCTTTTTTTTTTTTTTTTTTTTTTTTGAGAGGTGTTTCGCTATAGGGCGCGTGCGCTCGCCAGGCAGACAGAGAGAGACATAGAGACAGAAAGTGAGAAATCACCCCCCAGGGGGGATGGTCATGCCGCAATTCCTTCTCCTCCATTCTCCTCTCGGGATCTTGGGCACGTACGCACACGCTCCCAGGGTTTTAAGCCACCGGGTCTGGGACTCGAACCGCTGTCGACTATGTGAAGTCCAGCAACATAGCCATTACGCTAACTGCTGGTTCCCGGTCTATGAAAAGGCTTTAGGAATAACACCAAAATACCATTTCCCCCATGTGTAAATTCATGGTGTTATGTGTCATTGAGATTTTAGGAGACTTTTAAGGATACACAAAGGATACATTCATTGGTAACAGTTCCTACATATGGGAATTTGTATTTTAATTGATAATAGAGCACATGCATGCACATGAAAGAGAGAGAGAGGGAAAAAAATACTCTCCCCAATACTCTGTCACACTACATCCACTTCCTCAGTCCTCTGACCTGCCAGGATCCTGGCCATGCACACATGTTCGCCCTCAACACGTTCTCAGTCAACTGAGTCCAGGTCTCAGATGAGGGTCAGCATGTGGCTTCCAGCACTGTAGTCTGGAACACTAGCACCGTGTATCGCTTAGTTTATTTATTTAGTTATTGTAGGTTTTTGCCATAGGATGCATGTGCTCATCATGGAGGAGACAGAGAGAGAAAAAAAATGAGAGATCATCCCCCAGGGCGGGGAAAGATGGCAAAACTGCAATCCCTTCTCCTCCATTCCCCTCTCAGGATTTTGGGCATGCAAAAAAATCATGCTCTGCATGATTTTCAAGCTACTGAGTCTGGGACTCAAAGCATCATTGACCATGTGGGATTCCAGTTGGCTTAACCACCATCCCACCTACTGGCCCAGTTATAGCAGAGTTTTAACAATATAAAAGTACTATATGTGAACATATAGCTTATTTCATATCCATTTTATCAATGAATTTCATGAATTGAAATAGTAATTTAGTGTTTTTGTTAATTTTTTATACTCCATCTTAGTTAAAGGGCCACAAAATGGAAAGATATCTGTTGATTATAGTGTTTATGGTAATGTCTTTAACTAGACAGATATGCAGTGTATTCATGGTGGGGAAATTCATTTGGAATGCTGTAATGATACACAGTGATTAAATGTATAAACAACAAAAAAAGAATGAATAAACAAATTTTAAAAAGGCCCACAAAGCAAATGTTTATCAATTTCTGAAAATTCACAGTGTATTTAAATTTTAACTGGAAGCGTGCTTTGGATTTAGTAATTATCTTACATACCCTAGGGCGAGTTGAGAAGGTCATGGTTTGTGTTTTGAGGTCAAACTGAGTTTTAGTTTATCTAGTAAATGATCTTTTAAAATAGTCACATAGAAACCAGAGACTACTTATCAATGCATGATTGGAAAAAAACAAAAGGTTAAAAGAAGGTACAGAGATTCCTTCAAATGGTAGAAATGTGGGATCAGCAGTTAGCATAATGGCTATGATGCTGGACTCCCACGGAGTCCACCGCAATTTAAGTGCCGGACCCAGTGGCTTAAACTCACGCCAGGCACGTGCGCGTGTGTGCCCAAGATCCAGAGAGGAAATTGGAGGAGAAGGGATTGCAGCATGGCCATCTCCCCTGGGGGATGATTTCTTGCTTTCTGTCTCTCTGTCTCTCTCTGCCTTTCTGGCAAGCACATGCTCTCAAAGAAAAAAAAAAACAGAAGAAATGCGAAATAGTGTAAAAAAAAGTACATTGAAATAAGAAGTCTTCTTAAAAGATGTTCCTCTGATCTCTGCCTAAATAATTTAAGGAGAATGACAACTTCAAATTTGTATTTATTTTCTGACTCAATCAGAGATCTTTCTTAGTCGATACTGTGCGTTTTACTCCAGGATACATTTTAGTTCTACCTTCTGCTTCTACATGAAAGCCCTGCCAATATTTGAAGACTGTTATTATGATCCCTGCTGATGTTCTATTCCACAGTATAAATACTCCTAATTTATCATGTGTTTTCTCACAAGGCATTGTGTCTTAATCCTTTGCCAAATATCCAGGGTGATGCCATATGGACCCAGGGTCAACAATGTCTCCTTTAAAGTGGAGTTTCCAGAAAATATTCTGAAAGTGGAACACTACTCATCTAAACCAAAAATGTTCAAGGTTTCAAGTCTCCCTCCCCAGAGAAACATTTGGAACACTTACTATAATGCATTTGTCCAGAGAATGTATGTCTGCACTAAAAGCTCAGAATCTGAACATTCAAGAAATAGTCCAGAGACCAGCAGTTAGCATAATGACTATGTCGCTGGACTCCCACGTAGTCGACCACAGTTCAAGTCCCGGACCCAGTGGCTTAAACTCACACCGGGCACATGTGCGTGCGTGCCCAAGATCCCCAGAGGAGAATGGAGGAGAAGGGATTGTGGCATGTCCATCCCCCCGGGGAGATGATTTCTCGCTCTCTGTCTCTCTCTGTCTTTTTGGTGAGCACACGAGCCCTATAGCAAAAAAAACTTTCAAAAAAAAAAAAAAAAGAAAGAAAGAAATAGCTCAAAGAATTTTGACCTGAATTGTCTATATACCACACTTTGGGAAGCCTTAAACTAAAGTTTTATTAACAAAAAAGTCATGTGACAACATTTGGTTATCATTACTGCCTCCCACTAAGCCTTACTGAGTTTACCCATTAAAGTAAACTGAGTCTAAATTTCTGTTTAACTCAGTACCTCAGTACTGTATTTCTATGATTTCGATTTTTATTGTAAATTTAAAACTTCAAGGTTTATATGTTAAGATTCTTGTTTGTTTGTGTCTACAAGTCAATGCTGCTGGATAAAACTCCTCAACTTTGATTCCATTACCAAAAACATTAGTTTCCCTTACTTTTATTGTGTCACTTACACATTTGATAAATGTTCCTTCATCCAAGTCACAGATAAAAATTTCTAGGGCTACACAGAATCTTATGACATGTCACAAGACACCTCTCTCCAAGGTGACAACCATTTATTAAATAGCGCATTTTGGGTAGCAATGCATTTATTGAACTACTCGATACCTTAACATTTATTGAACTACTCAATCCCTTAACATATATTTCTCTATTTTATCCACAAGCAACTCATACCCAAGGGAGTTTTTCAAATGCTTTACTGGAACTCTGATGAACTGTGTCGGTATTCCTCTGCTCTTAACAGACCTGGCAGAAGTGGTTCTAGTGAGGAAAGCAGTGGACATTTCCTGAGCATTGAAAAAACTTTCAAAAAAAAAAAAAAAAGAAAGAAAGAAATAGCTCAAAGAATTTTGACCTGAATTGTCTATATACCACACTTTGGGAAGCCTTAAACTAAAGTTTTATTAACAAAAAAGTCATGTGACAACATTTGGTTATCATTACTGCCTCCCACTAAGCCTTACTGAGTTTACCCATTAAAGTAAACTGAGTCTAAATTTCTGTTTAACTCAGTACCTCAGTACTGTATTTCTATGATTTCGATTTTTATTGTAAATTTAAAACTTCAAGGTTTATATGTTAAGATTCTTGTTTGTTTGTGTCTACAAGTCAATGCTGCTGGATAAAACTCCTCAACTTTGATTCCATTACCAAAAACATTAGTTTCCCTTACTTTTATTGTGTCACTTACACATTTGATAAATGTTCCTTCATCCAAGTCACAGATAAAAATTTCTAGGGCTACACAGAATCTTATGACATGTCACAAGACACCTCTCTCCAAGGTGACAACCATTTATTAAATAGCGCATTTTGGGTAGCAATGCATTTATTGAACTACTCGATACCTTAACATTTATTGAACTACTCAATCCCTTAACATATATTTCTCTATTTTATCCACAAGCAACTCATACCCAAGGGAGTTTTTCAAATGCTTTACTGGAACTCTGATGAACTGTGTCGGTATTCCTCTGCTCTTAACAGACCTGGCAGAAGTGGTTCTAGTGAGGAAAGCAGTGGACATTTCCTGAGCATTGAAGCTTCAAAACACATCATCTCTCTAGGATCACATTCTTACTTATTTATTTATTTTAGTGTTTTTTTTCTTTCTCTCACTAGAGAAAGACAGAGAGAGGACCAGATGGCGAGACAGGCATGCCCAATAGGGTCTCCACGCCATAATCCCCCTCTAATAATAACCAGCCCAGATCAGAGACACATGTGTGCACACCTGGCCCCAGGATCTGAACCCAGAACCTTCCCTAGGTCCAGTTGTGATACCACTGTGTCCCTGCCTGCTCCCTGTGACCTTGCAAAGTAGTCTTTTTATGCCCCACAGAAAAGGACGAAATTATAGGTACATGACGTCGCAAGAGGGCAGGAGAGCTCTAAGTGCTTTTCCTCATCTCACCACTTCCTAGCTCTGTGACATCAAGCACATTTTAAAAAATATCTCTGCAATTAATCATTTTAAGATAAATTCTTTATTCCTGATCACGAGTTTTAACCTAAATTCTGTTGTCTGATTTATGATCAATGTAACAGAGAACCACAACAAAAGCACTTAAAAATAATAGAAACCTATCTGTCACTTGAAAGTTCCAGATAGGCAGTCCAAAGCTAGTGTGGATGCTCTATTGTAAACTGTTGTCAACATCCTAGGTATTTCTATTTCATTTCTTCATCAGGTATGGCTTTTGATCATTTTTTTTTTTTTTTTTTTTTTTTTTGTCCCCCCCAGGGGGGATGGCCACACTGCAATCCCTTCTCCATTCTCCTCTCGGGATCTTGGGCATGCATGCACACATGCCCGGTGTGAGTTTTAAGTCCCCGGGTCCAGGACACAAACCACGGTCGACTATGTGGGAGTCCAGCAACATAGCCATTACGCTAACCGCTGGTTCCCAGAAATAGCTTTTTCAACATATGTGTGCGTGCATACAGGTACACATGCACACCAAAATAAACGTAAAGCTGAAAAAATAATGTTTTACTTTTTACAAAACACTGCTTTATAAAACAAATAATTTCAATGCTAATAATAATAACCATATATATGGGTAACCCAAAGGTTATATATGAAACACTGTGCTAATAATTTATGTGTAACCCTGAAGGTAAATATTTTTGAAAATTTGTTGTACATCAAAATATTGGCAGAGCTGACAAAGAATTTTAGAAGAGGTAAGCCCAGATGCAAACATCCTGCTCTGAAGCCTATGATCCTTCTAAGCCTGTGTTCCTACTGCCAGGTCCAAATCTCATACCTTCTCCCTTATTCCGAACCTGTGACAGAACAGCAGAGCAATATTAAAATACTGCCTTTGCCTTTGAATCCTGATCATCTCTTTGTTGCCCAGAGACCCTCAACCTACCTTCCATTCAATCCAAGATGGCCACCATGCCAAGGAAGGGCCAAGCCAGCATAACCAGAAACCACCACTTTACATTTATATTCAAAAGCTTCCGTTTATGTATGAAAAAGAAAAATGGGAAATATAGTGATTTTATCAATCTTAGACCTGTCTGCCCAACTCCATTTCCAAACTAAATAAGATTCTTCTAGAAGAGCGAGAAAGAAGTTGTGAAGGCAGTTCAAGAAATCTGAACGCAGTTAAGAGTCATGTTCCCAATCCCAGACCACAGCACAGTCTGGAATCGCTTTATGCTCATGGACGTACCTGAGACAAGAGAGGCCATTCACCTAGCTTCCTGGGTTAAGACCCAGGAAATATCAAGTTGTGCAGAAAAGTTCTGTGTGCAGTATGTACTTTTCCAAGAGGAAAGCCTGGAGGTAATACAGTCTCAGGGGACCCCTAACTCTGAATGTGAGGAAAGACACATCTCTGCGACGCCTGAAGAGAGTGGAGGCTCCATGAAAAGCTGCAAACCCTTGAAGGCTCCAGCTGAATGGCTGGAGGGGCAGCTGGAACTTCTTCATTCCTTCTGGGGAATTCAGATTTGACTTAGTTCAAGCTGAAATGATTTACCAAAACTGAAAGTGACTTATAAAATGTTGCATTTACTAGATGACTTTTTCCGCCAGCATGCAGAATGTGATTTTGAGATAGAAATTATATTCAGTTTTATGGAAATAAGTAAAGTTTCCTTTCTTGGGACATCTTTGCAACTTGGAAAATGTATATCTGTAAATCATAAAATTAAAGAGCTAATATTTTAAATAAACTAATCTAAGAGACTTCTTGAGCACAGGACTGTTTAATTGGCCATTCTTTTCTACTTTCAGAGAACTGAGTTATCTCTACCCTGTAGCTTGTTCATATCGAAAAGAGCATAATAATCAAATCATATGGAAATGAATACCATAAGAAAGCCAAGGCTATTCATCCTACATGTGAAATAATGAACATGTCTTGTTCCTGGCCTTTGCCATTATAATGTTATTACACAACCATTAAATTGAAGTTCTTATTCCACTCCTAAAACAACTGATCAATATCCATTTCCATCCTCTGATGGTTACAGCCAAGATGAGATTATATCGTAAATGAGCCACAGACAAGGTAATGATCCTGTTGCGTTGATATATTTCAAGAAAATTCCCTGAAGCTCCTAATTTCCTTAAGGAATGGCACAAGTTGTCAACAAAAGCGCTATGGAGAAAAAAAAAAGGGCTTTAGCTCTCTGTCTCAGGTAACATTTTTTAAGCATTCAAGATAGAATTCTGTGCGGATAAATTGGTTCACAGAATTACGCCTGCTACTTGCACTGAAACTAACTGTGTTGAGGAAGTTTCATTTCACTGAAGGTTGAGCAAACTCATGTTCTAATGAGCCAGATGAGATAGAGTGTCCTATAAGACAGATTTACTGATGGTTCCTGTGTTCTTCCTTCCTCTGAAATAAATAGATTTCTTATTATCAGTGGCATGTGATTTATTGAAAACATGGACATAGCTTAAGGTCTATCCATGAAAACAGGTATATAAAAGTATTTTAGTTATAATACAATGACAGACACAGACAACTGGAGGGAAAAAAATAGGGTAATTTTCAGTACTTATAATCCAAAGGAAGGACAATTATTGTATACCTTTGGTTAAAGATTGGGACCGGCAGTTAGTGTAATGGCTTTGTCACTGGACTCCCATGTAGTCGACCGCAGTTCAAGTCCCAACCCAGTGGCTTAAACACGCCAGGCGCGTGTGCATGCGTGCCCAAGATCCCGAGAGGGATTGCGGCGTGGCCATCCCCCCAGGGGGTGATTTCTCACTTTCTGTCTCTCTGTCTCTCTGTCTTTCTGGCAAGCGCATGCGCCCTATAGCAAAAAAAAAAAAAAAATCCAAAAAAAAGATTTATATATTTTATTAAAGTACATAGTATAAAGTACATTATTTTAAAAAAATATACTTGTATATTATAAGTATACATATATTATTTCAGGAAAAAAAGCTGTCCAATGTATTAATGCTTCATAGCAACAATTTTATTTATTTATTAGTTTCTATAGGGTATATACACTTGCCAGAGTGACAGAGAGAGAGAGACATAGAGAGAAGGAAAGTGAGCAATCACACCCCAGGGAGGATGGACACACAACAATTCCTTCTCCTCCACTCCCCTTTTGGGATTCTGGGCATGCACACACAATGTACTCAGTGTGTTTTTCAAGACATCAGGTCTGGGACTCAAACCACACAGTCAGCCATGTGGGATCCAACCATCTTAACTTCCTCTCACACACCGCCATCCCCAATTAGTAACAATTTTAAAGCTCCTTTCTCTCATTCCTTCTATTGAAAAAGGCCAGAAAGACAAGCCTCCCCATAGTCCTGACACCAGTTCCACCTCCAGTTCCAGCCAGGCTGGATCATGGGCACATGTATGTGGACCTGGCACGCTCAGGGAGGTCCCAAGACATGAACCCAGGCTTCTCCCACATGGGTCCCCAGTTGTGTTAATGCTGTACCACTGCCTGGCAGTCAGTCAGCTACATTTTTTCTTTTTCTTTTTCTTTTTTTTTAACATTCAATCACTTTATGATTTGTCTTACAAAATGGATATTTCAACAGGTGAACATTTCTCCCAAGTACAGTTGATAAAACTACGAAATATCTTCAACAGATAATACCACACCTCTTTGTGCCATTAATGCTTTGCCTTCCTGTCCCTCCCCCAAATGTCCTTCCTCATTTTTTATATTGAGTATCAATTATACGTCTGATCTATTATCACAGCGATGACAAGAGAGTTGTAGTTATTGAAGCTGCTCACTCCCTCTCATTTGGTGGGGCCTTGGTATGAGTTGAATGATGTCCCTCCAAATTTCAAATGTTGGAGTCTTAATCCCCAGAAGCTCTGAAGGTGATTATATTTGGAGACAGGGTCTTAAAAGAGATCACTTCACTAAAATAAGGTAATTACAGTGAGCCGTAATCCAATACAACTGGTGGCTACTAAGAAGAGATTAGGGTATAGACACACCTAAAGGGAAGGTGATGTGAAGACACAGGGAGAAGACAGCCTCTGTAAGCCGAAGAGGAAGACCTCAAAAGAAACAGTCCTACGATACTTTAATTTCAGACTTCCAAAAGAAGTATGGGCAGATAAATTTCTGTTTTACTTTGTCACAGCAGCCCTGGCAAACTTTTCGTCTCTGTGATCTGTGAGCATTATGAAACTCACCCACCTAGTATCCTTTTTCCTTTGCCACAGTGGCAGTATTCAGGTATACCAGAAATACTGGCAGCATTCCAAGCTGTGGCTGCTTCATCAGCCTTGGTCCTGGTGACAACATGATGGATAGTCACAGTGACTTGCAGCAGATTTGGTAGACTCAAAATATGAACACATTCTTGTTCTAGAAATGGAGATTTAGAGGATAATTATACACAGTATACTCTAATGTATTGTGACTGCTACCTATCTATGTGTTCAGATTAACAGAGATTCTCCTCTGTCTCTCTCTCTCTCTTTTTTTTTTTTTTAGAGGTTTTGCCTTTAGGATGTGTGCACTCACCAGAAAGACAGAGAGAGACAAAGAGACAGAAAGCAAGAAATCACCCCCCAGGGGGATGGCCACGCCGCAATTTCTTCTCCATTCTCCTCTCAGGATCCTCGGCATGCACACACACCTGCTGGCGTAAGTTTAAGCCACCAGGTCCAGGACTCAAACCACGGTCAACTACATGGAAGTTCAGCAACATAGCCATTATACCAACTGTTGGTCCAAACAGATATTCTTAAATAATATACAATTGTATTTGTAATAAGGCTGTGAAGTGTTATTATACTCACATAGTAAAAGCACACTTGCATCAATTCTCTTTTTTGAAACAAATCCCAATTCTATTTTAAATTACTATTTGCTTTTTTATTTTATTTTCATTTATTTATTTATTTTGCTTTAGAATGCTTGCACTTACCGGAGAGAGGCACACATGTTGCAGAAAAACAGACACCGAGGAATGAAAAGCAGCACTCTGGAGAGAAAGGAGAACTCTTTATTGCGTCAGCAGACACCAAGGAGTTAATACTCTGAATCTCCAGCCCCCAAGCGGACTTAGGCACAGTCTTTTATGAGGGAGTTGGAGAAGGGGGAGTCTCAGCAGGCTAGGGGTATCCTATGGAGAAAAGGGGCCCAGGATTTGCCCTAAACAGGAAAGTGGCAGATAAGCAGAGTGTCTAACTTCTCAAGGTCTCGGGTTGCTTTTATTGCTCAAAGGGGAGAGACAGTGGTTCACAGAGGAATGGGAAGTTTCAGCAATTACTGGCCTTGGGCTGTTCATGAGTTCTGGGCCTCTCCATATCAGACACACAGAGAGAGAGAGAGAGAGAGAGAGATTGAGAAATGACACCCCAGGGGGATGGCTACACTACAGTCTCTTCTCTATTTTCCTTTGGGGATTCTGGGCACACATGCACATATGCCCAGTGTGATTGTCAAGCCACCAGGTCCAGGACTCAAACTGTAAAGTCAGTCATGTGGGATCCAACTGTCCTAACCTCGACATCACCTACTGGCCCTAACCCGTTAGAGATAGGCAAAGTAAGTATTATTTTTCTAGGTTGCTGAGAAATGAACTCTCAGAAAGGTGACTAGTATGGCTAGGATTTTTCACTAAAGTGTGATAAACAAGGATCAAAATCCATACTTTTCAACTAGATTTTAGTATCCTTTTCACTGTATTCTTGTGCCTTTTAAGAAATCAACTTTACAATGGAAGAGTCATTCAAAGTGAAGCACAAAAACAAAAACAAAAAAATGTAGTATTTCATCACCATAAATGTGTCCTTTCCCCAAAAACTATGAAATGAAAGATACATTTTTATTTTGTTCTTATAAATAGTGTAAGGCAGCAGACAAAAATAGGAACTATGAAATTCAACTTCTGAAATAAAGTTAAATGTGATTATCATTATTTAATTACTATAAACAGCATTTATCTCAACATAAAGATAAGTCTTTTTATTTCTGTTTCATCTTTGATCTGCCCTGAGACTCCTGGGGCTCCTGGTAACATCTAACTGTTTCACAAGCCAAGTTTTAATTAATTCAATTTGATAAAGATTCACTAAGCCCCTACACATTCGATGTTCTATGTTAGACTGAGGAATTCAATAAAAATAATGAAAACTAGGCCAGAAAAGGCACACTTGTTAAGTTCTATCATAAAGTTCTCTGCACTCCTGGACATGAAGTAGATATTTAATGACTGAGAATATGTTTAATTATTTTCCATAATATAAGATGAGTCAAAGAGTGAAGATTTCAAAGAACATCTGTAACCATGAAAAGAATTATATTATCACCAGAAGAACCAGCTTCGTTAACATACAGTTTAAAATAGATTGAGCTACAATGAAGATTTTAATAATGAATTTCATCCTGTCTTGGAAGTACTTAAATTAAAGATGAAAACTAACCAGTGTTTTATCTAGGCCATAGCCTGGGGGACCAGCAGGAGTGTTCTTTACAATTTAATGTCTCTGATTCTGGGCAGTCTAACTCCATATGCTTCTGGCAGTGGGGTTTCCACAATGTCTCTTGTAAAAGGCCACGTTGGCACAATTGATCTCATTCTTTGAAAATCTTTAAAACCCTTCTGAATAATTTTCTCATTCTCTTAATCACCTATCTATGACAGTTCCTAATTTAGACCCATACACGGAATTAAATAATAGTAGTAACAAAAGACCATGTTTTGTTAATGGTAGAGTAAAACATTATTAACAGATGCAGCTACCATAAGCACCATTCTCTAAATCTGCCATCAGAGAAAGTGGCAAGAAATTAGCATCTACAGATTGTCTCAATTCTATTTAATTAACATGGTCTTAATGGCACAAGTAACTCACTAGCAGTGTTTTGTATTGTCTTCAATCCACAGCTAATTAAATAATTTAAGTTGTGGCAATTAAACAATTTAGATAGGGGTGCAATAATGGCAAATTGTGGATGATATACCTCCAAATGCATACTTCATACAATTTCTCAGTGTTTCTTTTCTTATAGTTAGTTGGCAGCATTAAAAATAGGAAGACTCAGGACCAGCAGGTGGCGTGGTGGTTAAGGCGCTGGATTCCCACATGGCCAACATGGTTCAAGTCCCAGAGGTGGTAGTTTGAAAATTATACTGAGCACATGTGCATGAATGCTCAAAATCACAAGAGGAGAATGAGGGAGAAGGGATTCCAGCATGGTTGTCTCCACTGGAAAGTGATTTCTCACTTTCCTTCTCTGTGTCTCTCTCCAGCAAGCACCTAAAATAGAAAAGAAAAAATTGGAAGACTACATAAAATCTGGCTTTCTGATCTTCATTGAAAATAAATAAAAACAAACAAAAAAGAAAGAGAGAGAGAAAGAAGGTAAAAAGAGAGACAAGTAGGAGAAAATAGGTAAGAAAGGTCAGAGGAAGGGAGAACCTTTTAAGGATTTAATTTCTTCTGATGCCTCCTGGTTTATAATAGGTTCAGATTCTCCAATTAAAATAAGATGCATCGGGACCAGCAGTTACTGTATGGCTATGTCACTGGACTCCCATGTAATCCACCTCAGTTCAAGTCCCGGATCCAGTGACTTAAACTCATGCCGGGCGCGTGTGCGTGCATGCCCAAGATCCCGAGAGGAGAATGGAGGAGAAGGGATCGGGGCATGGCCATCCCCCCAAGGGGTGATTTCTCACTTTCTGTCTCTCTGTCTCTCTCTTTATGGCGAGTGCACACACCCTATAGCAGAAACTTCTCCAAAAAATAATAATAAATAAAAATAAAATAAAAGAAGATGCATCTTATGAGGAAAAAAAAAAAAAGCAAATTATGTCACTATAGAAGAACTGCTCTTATCTGCTGTTTTCCTTATCAGCAAGGGCAAGGGAGCTTTATCCCCTTAATTTTGCATTACCAAATATTAACTAAAGAATTTTCAGGGCTAGCCCCATAATCTAAAAGTTAAGGAAGCTAGATCCCACATAGCTCACCGCTGTTCAAATCCTGGCATTGCTGCTTGAAAAACATGCTGTGTGCTGTGCATTTGTACCCAAAATCTTCACTCAGTAGAGAAATGGGGAAGGCCTGACCTGTCCATTGGGGTAAGCTGTATCCCTTTCTGTCTCTCTCTTCTCTCTCTCTGGAAAGCATACCTGCCCTCTGGCCTTTACCCCCCCCCCAAAAAAAAGAGGAATTCTGAATCAACTATCGTTTTTCACTTTGCTAAGACTTTTAGCCTTATGGAAATTACTAAGTTCTAAGCATTGAGTCCTTCAAATATACCTAAACTCACCCCCTATTACTCATTTTATTTTTAATTCCCAACCTTCAACTAAAAGTTAATAGCCTATGTTATAATCTACGTTGGCACTAAAATAAAAATAAAATGTCATTTCTTGTCATCAAAAGAATAAAGAAATCCAAATATTGTATAGTTTCTACTCTATGCAATACTTAATAAATTTGGATTTGGGGAAGAATTTTTTTTTATTATTTTCAGTGCTAAATGTTCATACATCTATTGGTCTCCAGCATTTAGACATTGTTTTTCCTGTGATAATATATGTAATCCACTATCTTCTGGAAGTTTTCTGGTTGTTTTTTTTCACTAGCATAATTCTTCTTACCTACTTCAATTTATAACTCGTACTTCCAAATTATCATAAAACATTGCGTTTTTTTAAAAATTGCATTGATACTTTTATCTTATTTGGATAATCTTCAAGATTTATATGTTTTTCCCTTTAAAGTAAGTTTCCTGTTTTTCATATATACTTATTATTTTAGCTTGGTTACCTATTGGCAAGATGTCTTCTTTATGCCTTTTAAAGATAAACATAAAATAGAATTAAACAGTTAGAAGCTCTTAGCCGTTTTAGAGCCCATATTACTTGCATGTCTCTCATTTATTTTCTCTGTAGTATTTTTCTGCACTTAATTTCATTATAAAAGTCCTACTCTATATAACCCCCTTGGCTAAAATTGCTGCTGCTTCTTTTAATTTGTAAGACGACTGTTGTTGATTTTTTCCCATGAAAGCTTAGACTCATAAAACACGATGTAGCCTCTACCACCAGTTTCATTACTAAGCACTGGTTGGTTGATTTTTAAGCCCAGGTTAACCATGTAAGTCTGTTTTATTTTTTCTTTTACTTTGTATGTCCAGATCATGCATATTCCTGTCCATCTCATTTAGATGCAGTTTAAGAGGAATGGATATTGTCATTAATTCCTTATTGTAATTAGTAAGCTAAAATTCTTTCTGGTGGCCAGTCTAAATGCACAATATAATTATAGCTTATCAAAAGTTTATAATAGGGCTAGCAATGCCAACACAGTGGTAACGTGACACTTTAAGATGTTGAGGCCTGGGACTAGTAGTTAGCATAATGGCTATGTCGCTGGACTCCCATGCAGTCGACCGCAGTTCGAGTCTCAGACCTGGTGACTTAAACTCACGCCAGATGCGTGTGCATGCATGCCTGAGATCCTGAGAGGAGAATGGAGGAGAAGGGATTGTGGCATGGCCATCCTCCCTGGGAGATGATTTCTCGCTTTCTGTCTCTCCATCTCTCTCTGTCTTCCTGGAGAGCACACGTGCCCTATAGCAAAAACCTCTCCAAAAAAAAAAGAAAAAAGAAAAAAAAAAAAAGATGCTGAGGCCTTATGGAAGGCTCCCCAGACTTGCCTCCCAAGGTGCCCCTTCACTCTAGGCTTGTGAGTGGCTATGATCCTGGATGGCTGTTGCTTGGAATGTGTCACATATGAAGGCCTGCTGGTGATTCCCCTCTCCCCTCTTCTGTCTCTCATGCAGGAAATAAACTTTGGAAAATAGTTGAGGGGGCCAACAGGTGGCATGGTGGTTAAGGTACTGAAATTCCCACATGGCCAACCACGGTTCAAGTCCTGGACCTGGTGGCTTGCTTTCTCTCTCTCTCGCGCGCGCGCTCTCTGTCTTTCTCTGGCAAAACTCATGTGAATAACTAAGTAAATAATTCTTTTAAGAAAAAAAAAGAAAAATAGTTGAATAATATAGGCTATATGAAATGCTTAATGAAAATAAATGTATTCCCTCCTTCTCCCCCGTTAGAGTAAAACTGGTAACCTTTACATCACCCATTCATTTTTCATTCTGGCAAACAGTGAATGGGCTTAAAATGCCTCGGGGACACCCTGGTATTAATATACAAAGTGAGGGCACATTGAAGGGGAGAATGGGAACTGTACTTTTCGTCAAGGGTGAAGTGGTATGATTTAGTATTTTACAAGTGTAATCACATCACAACTGTTCTCCACGTATTGAGAAAATGGTCAGCTTACACATACTCTTGAACGAGTTTGCTGTTACACACTTAGTTTATGATAGACGTGTCGGTAGTTTGGAAACTAAAACCTGAAGCAACAAGTCTAACAAGTCTGAAAAATAAAACTGAGAAAACACAGACAGAATAGAACAAAGTTCACGAAGACCGGGAATGTGTCTTAAATTCCAGAATGGAAGGGCCTCCCGTGGAGAAAGCTCTAGCAAGTGGAGCCAGTAAATGTGCCGGGCAGGACTGACAGGCCCAGCTGCTGCCTTCGCGTTCTTGCTGATGTGAGCACATCCCCTCTCCACGCTATTTAAATTCTTTCAAGGGTGATGGAGAGCAAACATTCCACTGTTCTTCTCCTGAAATTGCTAACTTCAGGCCGTTTCTACTCTCCAGCTTCACTGAATACTCCCAAACTTGCTCCAACAGGACACAAATGATGTCAGATACAACACTGTGTTTTCAGACTCGCAATTAACTCTGTTCTCTTGGATATGAATACTTCGTTTCTAAACTCTGTTCTTAACTTTTTACTTAAAACCACTTTTTAACTATCCATTATTGTAGAAGAGGGTCAACGTGGAAAATGTGATTAAGATGTTCAGATGCTGGGAACCAACAGTTAGCGTAATGGCTATGTTGCTGGACTCCCACGTAGTTGACCACGGTTCGCGTCCCGGACCCGGTGGCTTAAACTCACGCCGGGCACGTGTGCATGCATGCCCAAGATCCCGAGAGGAGAATGGAGGAGAAGGGATTGCGGCCCGACCATCCCCCCGGGGGGTGATTTCTCACTTTCTGTCTCTCTGTCTCTCTCTGTCTGTCTGGCGAGCGCACGCGCCCTATAGCAAAAAAAAAAAAAAAAAAAAAACTGTCTTGCTGGCGACCGCACCCCCCCTAAAAAAAAAAAAAAAAAAAAAAAAAAAAAAAAACTATCCAAAAAAGATGTTCAGATGCTTAATCATTTTAAGGTTTTTGACTTTGCGTAAAGGAGCTCGGAGAATAATACACAAATATCCTCGTGCCTAGGACACTGAACAGGTTTACAACCCACTTTGAACTTGAATAAGAAAATCACTAAATTTGCTTTTGGGCTAATGTCATTTCCATATTCTAGAACACATATAAAATAAACAGCAAGTAATAAATCATTAGCAAAAGAAAGGAAGAAATGACCACTAAAATGGTGCCTGACATAACCACATTTGAGGATGGATCCAATATCGAATGGCAAATTTCAACGCTGCAACAGCACACTTACTTTTGCAGCATCTTAAAACTTTTATATTTTAATGACAAAAAGAATAATCAGGAGGAAGAAAAACAAGCTGAAGGAACATAAGGAGGTAAAACAGCAATTACTGTTTGTATTTTGGGGGGAATTTATGACATAGTAAGTACTATTCTTTTTCATGCTTTTTGCATATTAGTTCATAGAACTGTCAAAAAACCTTATTTCACTGAGAGGAGAATGGAGGAGAAGGGATTATAACATGGCCATCCCTCCTGGGGAGTGATTTCTCACTTTCCCTCCCTCTGTCTCTCTGCCTCTCTCAGCAACTGCATGAGCCTTATGGCAAAAACTTAAAACAAAATAACAACAACAAAAAAAGATTTTATAGAAGAGAAAAATAAGGCACCAAAAATTTAATAAATTTTACACTTAAATAAATTCAAGAACCAGAATATAAACCCAGTCATTCTACTACATACATAGGTATTTGTATCTTTTAGTTATTTTCTATGTTTTAATTCTTATTTTTAATTCAGTATTTTATTTTTAGTTACACTCCTTGTTCATTTTGTCAAACAAGTATATCTTTGCAAATTCACAATAAATTTTATATATATATTCATTATTCATGTGTGTGTGTGTGTGTGTATACAACAGAAAATTGCTGACTCCAGTAAGCACATATTTTCAGTAAAGATTATTAAATTGTTCTCCAATTTAGTTATATAAAATTATATTACCACTAGTAGATTTTGGAATCTTCTATTTACCCAAGATTATTTCAAATACTTTATTTTATCAGACTTAATTTTTTCACCTTTTGGTTGTGTATGAAGCATTTTCTTGTTTTAATTTTAAATTTTTATCTTCCTTGCTATAAGAAAAATATTTTTTTTTTTAGGAAACTTGCCTCATGTTAACATTTTTCCTAATTACTTTAATTACCATTTTAGTTTTAGTCTTTTTTTTATTGATATATACAATTTTTTTTTTTAGAGAGAGAGATTTTTGCTATAGGGTATATGTGCTTGCCAGAGAGACAGAGAGAGACAGAGATATAGAAAGCTAGAAATACTCCCCCCGGGGGGATGGCCACACCACAATCCCTTCACCTCCATTTTCCTCTCAGCATTTTAGTCATGCATACGCATGTGCCCAGCATGAATTTTAAGCCTCCGGGTCCCAGACTTGAACCACAGTCAACTATGTTGGAGTCCAGAGACATAACCATTATGCCATCTTCTGGTACCTGATATTACAATTTTAATAAATTCTGAATACAAATCCTTTGATGCAAATATATTATCTCAGCTTTTCACAGATTTAAATAATGCATAATTTCGTTTCACATATTTTCTATTTTGACTGTTATAATAGAGTTTAATCCATTACTTTTTGTTTGTTTGTTTGTGGATTTTTGCTATAGCATGCGTGTGTTTCCCCATAGAGGAAGACAGAGAGAAGGAATGTGAGAAATCACCCCCTAAGGGAGGTGGTCATGCCACAGTTGCTTCTCTTCCATCCTCCTCTTGGGATTTTGGGCATACACACGCATACACTCAGCTTGTTTTTCCAATCCTTTGTAACCAGGACTCAAACCCCAGAGTTGGCCATGTGGGATACAATGCCTTAACCACCAAGCCACCTGCTGACCCAATTCATTATTGAAAAAACAAAAAATTTTTTTTCTTTAAAGTTTTGCCAGGGGTCACATGCACTACCAGAGACAGAGAGAGGGAAAATGAGAAAGCACTTTCATAACACAGTATTTTCTCCTCCAATTGTTTTCTCCTTTCAGAATTTTAGGCATATACTCACATGCACCTGTTATGTTTCTCAAGACATCAGGTCTGGGATTCAAACCATGCAGTCAATCGTGTGGGATCTAACCATGCCTTGACCACCATGTCACAGACTGGCTCTTAAAAAAATAAACAAAAATATAATTCCTTATTTCTCTCTTCCAAGAGAAGGAGAGACAAGCAGGCAGCCTTAGCAGGATCTTCACGCCATAATCCAACCACTGTCTCAACCTTCCCGGATCGTAGGTACATGAGCAAACTCAGTGTATTCAGGAATTTCTCTGGCCTGAAACCTGACACCTTTCCCATATGGGGCCAGTTGCATTGCTACTGCCACACCACCTGGACCCTCATTACTATTACTGTTATAATTTGCTATTTTAAACCCCTCCTCCTCCCACAAGTGATAGGCCTATTT
>NW_006208732.1:1086539-1107015 GCF_000334495.1 Tupaia belangeri chinensis
CCCCAAAAAAAAAAAAAAAAAAAAAAAAAAAAAAAAAACTATCCAAAAAAGATGTTCAGATGCTTAATCATTTTAAGGTTTTTGACTTTGCGTAAAGGAGCTCGGAGAATAATACACAAATATCCTCGTGCCTAGGACACTGAACAGGTTTACAACCCAATTTGAACTTGAATAAGAAAATCACTAAATTTGCTTTTGGGCTAATGTCATTTCCATATTCTAGAACACATATAAAATAAACAGCAAGTAATAAATCATTAGCAAAAGAAAGGAAGAAATGACCACTAAAATGGTGCCTGACATAACCACATTTGAGGATGGATCCAATATCGAATGGCAAATTTCAACGCTGCAACAGCACACTTACTTTTGCAGCATCTTAAAACTTTTATATTTTAATGACAAAAAGAATAATCAGGAGGAAGAAAAACAAGCTGAAGGAACATAAGGAGGTAAAACAGCAATTACTGTTTGTATTTTGGGGGGAATTTATGACATAGTAAGTACTATTCTTTTTCATGCTTTTTGCATATTAGTTCATAGAACTGTCAAAAAACCTTATTTCACTGAGAGGAGAATGGAGGAGAAGGGATTATAACATGGCCATCCCTCCTGGGGAGTGATTTCTCACTTTCCCTCCCTCTGTCTCTCTGCCTCTCTCAGCAACTGCATGAGCCTTATGGCAAAAACTTAAAACAAAATAACAACAACAAAAAAAGATTTTATAGAAGAGAAAAATAAGGCACCAAAAATTTAATAAATTTTACACTTAAATAAATTCAAGAACCAGAATATAAACCCAGTCATTCTACTACATACATAGGTATTTGTATCTTTTAGTTATTTTCTATGTTTTAATTCTTATTTTTAATTCAGTATTTTATTTTTAGTTACACTCCTTGTTCATTTTGTCAAACAAGTATATCTTTGCAAATTCACAATAAATTTTATATATATATTCATTATTCATGTGTGTGTGTGTGTGTGTATACAACAGAAAATTGCTGACTCCAGTAAGCACATATTTTCAGTAAAGATTATTAAATTGTTCTCCAATTTAGTTATATAAAATTATATTACCACTAGTAGATTTTGGAATCTTCTATTTACCCAAGATTATTTCAAATACTTTATTTTATCAGACTTAATTTTTTCACCTTTTGGTTGTGTATGAAGCATTTTCTTGTTTTAATTTTAAATTTTTATCTTCCTTGCTATAAGAAAAATATTTTTTTTTTTAGGAAACTTGCCTCATGTTAACATTTTTCCTAATTACTTTAATTACCATTTTAGTTTTAGTCTTTTTTTTATTGATATATACAATTTTTTTTTTTAGAGAGAGAGATTTTTGCTATAGGGTATATGTGCTTGCCAGAGAGACAGAGAGAGACAGAGATATAGAAAGCTAGAAATACTCCCCCCGGGGGGATGGCCACACCACAATCCCTTCACCTCCATTTTCCTCTCAGCATTTTAGTCATGCATACGCATGTGCCCAGCATGAATTTTAAGCCTCCGGGTCCCAGACTTGAACCACAGTCAACTATGTTGGCGTCCAGAGACATAACCATTATGCCATCTTCTGGTACCTGATATTACAATTTTAATAAATTCTGAATACAAATCCTTTGATGCAAATATATTATCTCAGCTTTTCACAGATTTAAATAATGCATAATTTCGTTTCACATATTTTCTATTTTGACTGTTATAATAGAGTTTAATCCATTACTTTTTGTTTGTTTGTTTGTGGATTTTTGCTATAGCATGCGTGTGTTTCCCCATAGAGGAAGACAGAGAGAAGGAATGTGAGAAATCACCCCCTAAGGGAGGTGGTCATGCCACAGTTGCTTCTCTTCCATCCTCCTCTTGGGATTTTGGGCATACACACGCATACACTCAGCTTGTTTTTCCAATCCTTTGTAACCAGGACTCAAACCCCAGAGTTGGCCATGTGGGATACAATGCCTTAACCACCAAGCCACCTGCTGACCCAATTCATTATTGAAAAAACAAAAAATTTTTTTTCTTTAAAGTTTTGCCAGGGGTCACATGCACTACCAGAGACAGAGAGAGGGAAAATGAGAAAGCACTTTCATAACACAGTATTTTCTCCTCCAATTGTTTTCTCCTTTCAGAATTTTAGGCATATACTCACATGCACCTGTTATGTTTCTCAAGACATCAGGTCTGGGATTCAAACCATGCAGTCAATCGTGTGGGATCTAACCATGCCTTGACCACCATGTCACAGACTGGCTCTTAAAAAAATAAACAAAAATATAATTCCTTATTTCTCTCTTCCAAGAGAAGGAGAGACAAGCAGGCAGCCTTAGCAGGATCTTCACGCCATAATCCAACCACTGTCTCAACCTTCCCGGATCGTAGGTACATGAGCAAACTCAGTGTATTCAGGAATTTCTCTGGCCTGAAACCTGACACCTTTCCCATATGGGGCCAGTTGCATTGCTACTGCCACACCACCTGGACCCTCATTACTATTACTGTTATAATTTGCTATTTTAAACCCCTCCTCCTCCCACAAGTGATAGGCCTATTTTCCTTCTTTTTTCCCCCAAGTGTAAGGTTCTATTAAGTTTTTGTATGTGGTACGAGAAAAATATAGCTAATTTTATTTTAGTTTTTCTATCAAGAGTCAATAGACCCACTGCTGCTTAGTGAGTAGTTGGGCTTCTCATGCTGACTTAAAAAATCCCAGTAGAGTTAGTGGCTCATGGGCAAGAAATAAGAAAGCCATTTGGTGAGTCGTCTGCACTAGTGGTTAACAACTGTCAGTAACATGCTATCAGAAAGAGTAGTTTAAAAGCAGAAATGAATAAAAAGGAAATCCAAATTCTAGAAATTGGTTAGTGTAGAAAAGTAGATGTGGATAATGGTGTTTTATTTATTTTTTTTATTAGTTTATTATTTTTTTGAGAGGTTTTTGCTATAGGGTACGTGAGCTCACCAGAAAGACAGAGACAGAGAGACAGAAAGCGAGAAATCACCACCCCGCAATCCCTTCTCCTCATTCTCCTCTCGGGATCTTGGGCATGCATGCACACGCACCCAACGTGAGTTCAAGCCTCCGGATCCAGGACTCGAATCGTGGTTGACTGCATGGGAGTCCAGTGACATAGCAATTACGCAAACTGCTGATCCCAGCAATGATGTTTTCTGAAGATGCTACGAATGAACTCTCCCGTCCCTATGCACTTCTGCAATGGGACGGCGCCTCTCCCAGCGAGCATACGGAGGTGTCCACTCCCTGGGATCCGGATGGGCCCTGAGACGGCTCTGCCTGTGGAATACGGCAGAAGTGACTCTGTGCTATCTCTGGCCCAGGCCTTGACTGTTGGGTGCCTTTTCTGCCCCTTGGAAACAGCTGCAAACCTGTAAGAAGGACATCTACCCTGAGGTCACTAAGTCATCAGAAGCTCAAGCCACACAAAGAGACCTGCAGGTTGAAATGCCACAGAGGAAGAAAGAGATCATGGAGGACCATGATACCGGGTAAGTGGAGAAGCCACCTGGGAAGAGGACGTCCTAGTCCCTGGCACCTCTGCGGACACCATGGGTACCAAAGACAGAATGGCCAAATCAGCCCTTCAGGAATTCCTGACTCACAAAATGCTGAGCAAAAAAAAATAAATAAAATAAAAACTGCTGTTTTAAAGTATTATGTTCATGGATATGTTGTTAGTCAGGAGTCAAACAACTGTTGATAATAATATCTTTTTTTGGGGGGGGAGAGATTTTTGCTATAGGGCGCGTGTGCTCACCAGAAAGACAGAGAGACAGAAAGCGAGAAATCACCCCCAAGGGGGGATGGCCACGCTGCAATCCCTTCTCCTCCATTCTCCTCTCGGAATCTTGGGCATGCATGCACACATGCCTGGCATGAGTTTAAGCCACCAGGTCCGGGATTCGAACTGCAATCGACTACATGGGAGTTCAGCGACATAGCCATTATGCTAACTACTGGTCCCAGTGAATAGTACTATCTTCAACTAGACCAATATACAGTGTATTCATGCTGGGAAAATTCATTTTGCATGCCATAATGACATACAGTGATTGTATAAAAAAATATTTTAAAAGAAATATACATTAAAAAGTAAAATAAACTTTGTATGTGAAAAAAGTCACATAGTCATACGATATGTACACTGAGTGAATAGTTCGAAACACACAGAGAATGTATATCATATTAAATTGATGGTCTTATTTTTCTTCTAAGAATATGTTTTATTGGGCTGCTTTGTGAGTGACTATTTCTAATAATTTAATCTATTATATTAATATGTCCAACAAATAAAATGTCTTTTATGTTAGTGTAAAAAAAAGACAGGAAAATTTATGATGGAACTATTAGCAGCAATGATTATGAACAAGAGAGATTCGAGATCAGATTGCAAAAATGAGGAACTTCCTCACTCCCAGGTGCTTGTTCTTCAAAGTGCCTGCGCTAAAAGACTGTATCGTTGCTGTATTACTTTTCTCATTATTGTAAATCCCTAAATGGTAGTAGTTGAGGTAGACTGAAATACTAGCGCAAATATATCCAAATATATAATGCAATAACTCAGATACAACATATGATTTTGTTGTTATAGAGTTATAAAATTATACAAAATTATAAGACATATTTTGAACATTATCTTTAAAATTCAGTATTTTGAAATTTTGAAAGTTGTTTGTAAACTATCAAGAATTATGGAGTATGAGCTAAAATTTTTTGCTACGTAAAGTAAATGTTTGTGGAAAAACATAAAAGTAAATAAATGAAAGAACAGAAAAAAAAGAAACACAGAAAAAAAAAATTTTTTTTCTCTTTCATATAATAGTCCAGGTAGTTCAGGATAGGAAAGTGGAAGGATGGGGTTCTTCTTTGCAGTCATTTGAAGTTCAAGACTGATGGTGTCTCTGTCATAAACACATAGTTTCCAAGATGGCTGCCATCGTCAATATTCTAGCCAATGGAAGATAGGAAGTTGTAGAAGACTATACTGCCAGATTTCCGGGTTATTTCTGGAAGTGACATAAATGGTTTCTGTTCACTCTGCTTTGGCAAGAGCTTAATCACATGATTTTACCACTTTCCAGACAGCCGAGATTTAAATAATAGTCCCTGGCTGGGCAACTAACATCCTAGATGTGATTCCATTGTCACGGGAAAAAGTACATAGGTAACGGTGCACAGATTTGCCACACACGGTTGACTATTGTAAGTCCTTGACAACTCGGATCACATAGTGTCTGCCCTGACACAGCTTTCCTGACCCCATCAATTGCAGTGACCCACCCTTTTAATTTATGTGCTCTGGTAGCCAATTGCCTCTTGATAAACGAGCTTTCCAATTAGATAGTGAGTTTCTTGAAGAGAAAGTTTATTTCTCTGCATGTTCTCAACATGGAGCATATCGCTTAT
Organism: Tupaia belangeri chinensis; assembly: GCF_000334495.1. Taxonomy (NCBI): domain Eukaryota; kingdom Metazoa; phylum Chordata; class Mammalia; order Scandentia; family Tupaiidae; genus Tupaia; species Tupaia belangeri. The sequence continues at coordinate 1,091,971 of NW_006208732.1, forward strand.
TATATAATATAGTAGTTCCCTAGAATACAAATTAAATTGAACTGAAATGAAGTAATATGAAGTAAACCAAGTTTAAAAACAAAACAAAGGAAAACAAAAACCAGAAAACTATGAGATACCGGTGTATGGAACTCAGATGATGCAAAGTCTAATTAGATACCTACGAGCAACTACTATGTCTGAAAAAAAGATGTATTACTTTTCAGCTAATGACCTGAGGTGAGCATGCAAAGGTAGTAAAGAAACGGGTGGATGAAAGATTAAACTAGACGACAAAAAAGAGAGAGAGGGGCAGTTTTGTTTTGCTTTTAAGATGGAAATCATGACTTTCCCAAAAGATGTCACAGGAAGTAAACAGCCTGCTCTGTAATTGTTCCCGAGTGTCTAAACTTGGACTCAATTATTTTATACTAAGCATAAATAACTTATGCCCTCAGGCATTCAAGGTTAATGATGTCCGAGTTTTTGTTTCCTCAATTGTCAAAGAAGTGTACTTTCTAAAATAGCTGAGCAGGTAGATAATTAAACAAGCTGATTTTATTACTGCAATCAGGGTATTTGGAGTGGTTTGAGTTTTCAACCGTGTATTAATTCTCAAAAGGTTAGATCCCAAAAGAATCTTATTTCTTCTTGCATTCTTAAGCTGCAGTGATTGTATTTTTGAAACAAAAATGTAATTTTTTGAATTCCTTTGTTAGCACAAATGCACTATAAATCATATGGATAAAGTTTACCTCTGCTCCAATGAAGCCTTTCTTCTCATTTGTCCAAAAATAAGCACATTATACTTTTTTTTTCAGCCTTTTTGCATCTCACAAGTGAAAATTCTCCTCAGTACTCTGCTTGGAGTTTCTTTTCCTCTCACTTTGGCCTCAAACAGCTCCCAGAAGTGTTCAAGTTCTGTTAAGTAAGATAAAGTCATCAGAAGATTAAAATGTTTTTGAAGAAGTACAAGAACAACCAAAATATGATCCTTCTTACCTCTTTCCACATAGCACTGTATTCGAAAAGACAAACTTTCGGAAGTAAATGGATCCAAGGAACACCACTTATTTAGGAGTAAAGAAAACCGTGGAACAGTCTAACACTACAGATTTCTTTTTTTTTTTTTTTTTTGGAGAGGTTTTTGCTATAGGGCACGTGCGCTCTCCAGAAAGACAGAGAGAGACAGAGAGACAGAAAGCGAGAAATCACCCCCCAGGGGGGATGGCCATGCCACAATCCCTTCTCCTCCATTCTCCTCTCGGGATCTTGGGCACACACACATACACGCCTGGCATGAGTTTAAGCCACTAGGTCCGGGACTCAAACCACGATTGACTACATGGGAGTCCAGCGACATAGCCATTATGCTAACTGCTGGTCCCCAGATTTCTTTCTTTATTTTTCTGTGGTCTTTGGGCATGGTTATGTACCCTATGAGTCTAGGTTAAGAACCTATACTGTGTGTTCCCTTAGAACCAGGCATTAATCCTGCAATATCATAAAACATATGCTATTAGACTCCTCTGTGGAACTCTTTCATAGAATGCAGTTGACTCAGTTTTTGTTACATTTCTGCCCATGACTATCGTCGTTGGCCAGGAGTATAGGGCTATTCTATGTACACATAGCTGCTTGGTTGGGAGAAGAATTCTTAGCAGAGAGAGATTGTGAACTAGAGACGTGTTTACTACAAGGACGGAGTCTTGTCAGTACTGAAACACACCTGAGGGCCATGCATCTGAGGCTGTAACAAGACAGCAGATGACTTGCCTTCACTGATTTTGATTTCTTTAAAACACCCTGGAGATATTTAAATTGAGGGTTATTTTAAAAAAACAAAAATAATCCCTCCCAGGGGGTGATTTCTTGCTTTCTATCTCTCTGTCTCTGTCTGTCTGGAGAGCGCACGTGCCCTATAGCGAAAACATCTCAAATATAATAATAATAATAATAATAAAAACAAGGTTTTACCAGTGAATTGGGAATGCTATAAGAGACAGAGCTCAGTGACAAAAATTATACTTTCTGTCCATTCTTAAAAAGTATAATGCTTTTTCCCTCCCCTTATTTTTTTAAATGTAGCAAATCTTACAGGTTGATACCCGCAGCAAAGTCTACTTTCTAATAAGCTACTCCGATTTGCAGGGCATGAGTGCAAAAGGGTTGATGAGTAATATTAGCAGAGGCACAATGAAGCTATGATATTTTTAAGTATGAAAAAAATGTATTTCTATATTGCTTTAAAATGTTGTAGATTACTTTTTTGAAGGATATTAAGTACCTTCAAATAATAATCCCCAAAGTAATAGTAAGTGGACTAAGAAATGTTGACATTGTTTATAAATACGTATATACACATGCATGCACACAAACACACACACACACACACATACATACATTTTTTAACCCTTTTTTTAAGCATACTTCTTTCTTCCATAAGTGAGAGAAAGAGAGAGAGAAACATGTATTTCCAACAGGGTTCTTCCTGCTATAATCCATCCCCACTTCTCACCAACCCAGAACATAGCATATGTGCACTCACTGTTCAAACAGGTTTCCAATGCAAACCTGAAACTTCTCATGTGGGTCAGACTCCCAGAGAATTGCATACTGTTGCAACAGCATCTGACCCCCAGACAAGTTTTTCAAAAGACTTTATTATTTATTCATAATTACCTCTTTAAATTTTATTACAGTCTTCCTTCTGACAGATCAATTAAAATACTTCTCTTACATAGTTATTGAGATATAAATCACATACCATAAAATCCACCCTGATAAGTACACAATTTCATAGCTGTTAGTACATTCACAAAGCTGTACAACCATCAACCACTATCTAACTTTAGAACATTTTTATTATCCTGAAAAAGAAGCCTGTGTTTTCAATTCCATTTCTGTCACTAACGACTGAATATCACACTGGGTAATTAACAAAGAACAGAAGTTTAGTTATCTCATGGTTTTGCAGGTCCAAGTCAAGGGGCATATTGGGTAAGAGTCTTCTTGTTGAGTCCTGAGCAGGTGCAGTGAACCACGCACCAAGAGCTTGCATGCGTGCTCACATCCCTTTCTGTCTCATTCCCTTCTTCTTGGAAACCCAGCAGGGTTTAGTCGCAGGAGCCCCACCCTGATGACCTTGTCTAATCCTAATTGCCTCCCAAAGACTCTACCTTGCAACACCATAGCTAGATTAACTTTTTACCTTCATCTTGTCACAACCAACTTCAACACATAAATTTTGGGGGGTTACATTTCAAACCATAACACCTGCTAACCAGTGGTCTCCCTCTATTGCTCCCTCATTCCCAGATCCAGTTCTAAACAGCTGTTATTCACTTGAGGTTTCTATAGACCTTACTTTGGACATTTCATATAAATAGAATCATCAAATGAGTGGTATTTTGTGACTAGCTTTCACTTAGCTTAATATTGTCACATAAACCAAGACTGTATTATTCCTTTTCATTTCTGGTTTATTTCTGTTGTATGGTTATACTACATTTTGTTTGTGTGTTTAGCAGTTGATAATTATTTGGTCGTTTTCACTTTTATGGCTATTAAAATAATACTGCCATAGACACGGGTGCACAGGTTATTTTTGTGAATGTAAGTTTTCAGTTTTCTTGGATTGGGTTGGATTGGATACAACCTAGAATTAGAATCAAGGGTCATATGATAACCTTAATTTTAACCTTTTGAGAAATTGCCAAAGTCTTTTCCTAAGCAGCTAGATCATTTTGCATTCCCTTCAGAGACAGTCAAGGATTCTAATTTGTTGAAATTCTCACCAACATTTGTCATTGCCCCCGCTTTTTTTTTTATTATTATTATTATAGCTACCCTAGTGAGTGTGATGTGGTATCCTATTGTGGTTTTAATTTGTATTTCCGTAATGGTGAATTATAGTTTTATGTTTGTTCGTTTGTTTTGTTTTGTTTTGTTTTTTTAAGAGGTTTTTGCTATAGGGTGTGTGCACTCGCTAGAAAGACAGAGAGAGACAGAGAGACAGAAAGCGAGAAATCACCCCCCAGGGGGATGGCCACGCTGCAATCCTTTCTCCTCCATTCTCCTCTTGAGATCTTGGGCATGCCCAGAATGAGTTTAAGCCACCAGGTCCGGGACTTGAACCGCAGTCTACTACAAGGGAGTCCAGCGACATAGCCATTACACTAACTGCTGGTCCCATGATGAATTATGCTGAGAAACCTTTTTGATGTGCTTATTTGCCTTTTGTATATCATCTTGGGAGAAATATCAATTTTTATTTTTAAACATTTTTTAATTGGGTTGTTTGCCTTCTTATTATTAAGTTGCATGAGTTCTTTATGTGTTCTGGTCACAAGTTTTTAATGAGATATACATTTTGGAAACAGTTCCTCTCGTTTGCATTGTCTTTCTTGATGATGTCCTTGATGCACAGAAGTATTTTATTTCAATTAGGTCCAATTCACCTATTTTTATCTCTCGGGCTTTGGTGTCATGTCTAAGAAACTATTGCCTAAGCCAAGGTCAAAGAGATTTATACCTATGTTTTCCTTTAATAGTTTTAGACCTGACAGTTAAGTATCTTACCCATTTTGAGTTTATTTTTGTATATGGTGTGAGATAGAGGTCCAACTTTACTCTTTTGCATGTGAATATACAGTTGTTCCACCGAAAGGATATTTACTTTAGTTGAGTTGTGGAAAATGATCAGAGAAACTATTTATACTGTTGATAATTCAAAATATTATTGTTAGAATTTATAAGAACATAAAGATCTCGTGAAATGTCACTAAACCATTGACCAGCAGTTTTCTTAATAACTAGGTTACTATTTACTAAATAAAGGGTCTGTCCCATTATTATTCCTCAGAAATTATTTGGCATCTCATCAGAAACATTATTTGCTTCCCAGAAGGAGGTTATCAGGACTGTCATGAAAATGGTTTGTTTTACAAATTTTTTGTTTGATTATTTTTAGTTTTTTAAATTTGTTTTATTTCATTTTGTTTGTTTTTGATTTGGTTTGGTTTTTGGTTTTGGGTTTTTTTTTTTTGTTGGTTTGTTGGTTTGTTTGTTTTTTGAGAGGTTTATCCTACAGGGCCTGTGCGCTCACCAGAAAGACAGAGAGAGACAGAGAGATAGAAAGCAAGAAATCACCCCCCAAGGGGGATGGCCATGCTGCAATCCCTTCTCCTCCATCCTCCTCTAGGGATCTTGGGCACGCACACACACGCGCCCGGCATGAGTTTAAGCCACCGGGTCCAGGATGCGAACTGCGGTCGACTACATGGGAGTCCAGTGACATAGCCATTACGCTAACTGCTGGTCCCTGGTTTTTGGTTTTTAATAGCAGAATGCCATGAAATCTACCCTTCTGTCTAATAAATACTCTGATCATTTAATCTTTTGTCACAAAAAGATGTGCATCTTGAAGTATTATTGTAACTGTTATATTTTATCCAATTTCCAATGCCAGATGGAAACATTAAAGCAAGCTAAAGCAATCCATTTGTAAAAACAACAAACATTTTAGTTATTCAAATGATCACGGGCAAAGCTACCAGGTTCCATCTTCCACAGTTTTGGTAATCCAGATAGGTTACTTTGGAATAGCTTAAAGAAGGAATCTGAGATATTTGTTGTCATTCCTATTGCTGTTTTTTTTTTATCATTGTTGATGTTGTATATGTTTTTATTTGAATCCATGTCTTGACTCACAGAAACTTATATTCACAAGGGTTGTATAAACCCAAATGTTATAATATGCATGCAATTTTTATTCCTCCGTTTTCCAAATCAAAGAGACTGATTCATAATACACCAATGATGGAACTAACAGGCATAGTTCTATATTAACTTACACTAGGTTAGGAAGGAAAACGAGAAAACAATAAAGTAAATGATCTCCAAGAAAAGGCACTCAGAGCTATTGTGCATGGAGAAGATACTATAGAAAGCAATACGGTGGGGAGGGGGGGACCAAAATGGGTGTGCCTCATGTGATTTCAGATATCATGCTCAGATAAGTTTTGTGGATGCATATTAATTCATCATTCTTTTTGTCATCTGTGGTATTATTGTATTTCTTACAATTATTGCTCATATTTTTTTTTGAGAGGTTTTCGCTATAAGGCACGTGCGCTCGCCAGACAGAGAGAGACAGAGAGATAGAAAGCGACAAATCATCCCCCAGGGGGGATGGCCACGCTGCAATCGCTTCTCCTCCATTCTCCTCTTGGGATTTTGGGCACGCACGCACATGTGCCTGGCATGAGTTTTAAGCCACCGGGTCCGGGACGTGAACCATGGTCAACTACGTGGGAGTCCAGCAACTTAGCCACTATGCTAACTGCTGGTCCCATTTATTGCTCATAGTTGCAGATAAATAATTTTCTTTTGCTATAATAATATGTTTCTGGAGTGGTGGAATGGCTTGATTTTTATGTTTTTATGCTACTATATTCCATAGTCTTTCAGAGTGTCTAGCACATAGGTGATACCCAATAGGAGTTTTTCACTAAATGTTGAATGAGCCTATTTTATATTTTTTTTAAGTGAAAGCAGTCCTCCTACTTTACTTTGGAAAAGGGCAAGAAAAAAAAATTGTTTCCAATAAGTTTGTAATTGCTGGGACCAGCAGTTGGTGTAATGGCTACGTCACTGGACATCCATGTAGTCGACCACGGTTTGAGTCCCCAACCCGGTGGCTAAAAATCATGGTGGGTGCATGTGCATGTGTGTCCAAGATCCCAAGAGGAACATTGAGGAGAAGGGATTTCAGTGTGACCATCTCCCCTGGGGGGTGATTTCTTGTTTTCGTTTTTTTTGTCTCTCTCTGTCTTTCTGGCCAGCACACACGCCCTATAGCAAAAACCTCTCCAAAAACAAAAGTTTGTAATTGCTTCGAGAATGGGAAGTCTATGTGATACACCTTTGTATATTCAAAATTTAATACCTACTAAGAACAAAAGCAAAACTATTTAACATAAACATAATAAATATTGTTAATGGAATTACTATTAGTAGTCCATTCTCACAGATAAAATACAAGACCATTTTGAATGTATTCACTTGTATATGTTTCAAAGATCCAATTCAGTGGTCATTCATTCATAGCATATTTTTTCACCACAGGCCTCTGAAAGAGAGTAAAACCACATAGGCAGTAGTCATTTCAGAACAAGCAGAAACCAACTATCTCTTCTCCAGAAAATAAGTCCATTGCAGGAGTGTCCCATTACATTTATGGAATAGAAATTAAATTGATTATGATTATTTTCCATTAGAGGTTAATGTAAAAAGAGGAGTCAAGCTTTCAAGGAAATGGAGCTTGAATCCTCTCTTACCATCAACCCCAGCTCAGGTCTTGCAAAACAAAATGATTTAGAAATCCTTATTCACCAAGTGAATGGTAATATTAGTATAGTGAACCTCATCATAATACAAGAGGTAGAATAATTGAGCCTTCATTCTTCATGACTATAGATAGCCCAAATGTTTCTTTTATTGGACTTGAAGATATCTATTCTGCATCCTTATTTAATTTGGAGTCTATCTAACTTGTGAATAAGTTCTGTGAAGTAGAAAGATTCTGATTCTAAAGTGACAAGACCTGGATGCAAAACCTAAGGTTCTCTCAGTCATCAGTTTTGGATTTGGTGTCCTCATTTGAAAAAGGAAATAAATAAATAATCTGCCCCATTTGAAAAAGGAAATAAATAAATAATCTGCCCCATTACATCAGAGGTTTGTTTTTTAAAAAAATATATAAAACAGAAAACAGAAACACTGATTAGTTAAGCTTAGTAACTTTTTTTTTTTTTGCTATAGGGCGCGTGCGTTCGCCAGACAGACAGAGAGAGACAGAGAGACAGAAAGAGAGAAATCACCCCCCAGGGCGGATGGCCACGCCGCAATCCCTTCTCCTCCATTCTCCTCTCGGGATCTTGGGTATGCACGCACACGTGCCCAGCATGAGTTTTAAGCCACCGGGTCCAGGATGCGAACCGCGGTCGACTACGTGGGAGTCCAGCGACATAGCCATTACACTAACTGCTGGTTTCAAGCTTAGTAACTTTCAAGATGGGAAGAATGGAAGGTTGATAGAGGTATGGCCCTGTTCTTGTACCACTCAAGTAGAGAAGATGCCACATGAATTGGAAAGATCTGTATAAATAACCAACCGTCCTCAGTAGGATGGTGTAGAGACTTGATTCCAGAGAAGATTTTAAATGGTTTAATTTTCCTCTTTAACTCCTTACTCGATAGTTTCTTGCTCTGAAGCCCTCTTCTTTTTCTTTATTTATTTTTTATTTTTTTGGAGAGGTTTTTGCTATAGGGCGCGTGCGCCCGCCAGACAGAGAGAGACAGAAAGCGAGAAATCACCCCCCAGGGGGGATGGCCATGCCACAGTCCCTTGTCCTCCGTTCTCCTCTCAGGATCTTGGGCACGCACGCACACACGCCCGGTGTGAGTTTTAAGCCACCGGGTCCGGGACACCAACCGCAGTCGACTACGTGGGAGTTCAGTGATGTGCCATTACGCTAACTGCTGGTCCCAATAAATAAACTTTAAAAATTAGTTACATCTAACTCATAAAGCAGTTGCAAGGGTACCATTTGGATACTGGGCACAGGAATCTATTATACAGAATCCATACATTTTAGCCTCTGCTATTACTCTTGCATTCACAGAGGTTATAAGGGTAACTTCCTAAGTGACCTTTCCCATTATTTCTGCGGTGCTTTGAAATTCCAAACCAATTCTTCAAATAGTCAACTCCCTCTGGCTTTTTTTTTTCCATTGGACCAGCAAAGATGCGGCAGTAACTTTACCTGAGCCAGGAAGAGGACCTAAGGGAAAAGATACCCTCATTGTAAAACGTGAAAGTTATCTGAGTTTCTAAAGAAAGCAGCATTGAACTAAATGGAAGAAAGCACTTTTCCATGAACTTTGGTGGAGAATGTGAAATAGACTAGAAATAAGAGCTAAGAGAAAATCCAAAGACCTCTGCAGAGCTGAGGTAGAAAATGTAGGCTTTTTCTTAACATTTGACAAAACTAATCAGTTTCTCATAATTCTCCTGGGTTCTTTTTTTTTTTTTCTTTTAATTTTGGCTTCTTCCTGAGGATGGCTTCCTTCACTGCAAAATGCTTTCCAGCATAACAGATTACAACTACAGAGTTCTTCCATTTGCATTTTTCTAGCAGGAGTGTAGTGTTCTACAACGACCCAAGAAAACTTCTGCGTTCCACTTTGATTAGACCAAGCTAGAATGATAACTGTGAACAGATCATGGCTGTTAGTCATTGGCTAAAGCTTAGGCTGTTGTTCACCCTTTAACCCACTGCTGTCGTAGCAGGAATTGTGATTATGCCTACTGCTTGCATCCATCAGTGCACAACCAAGGATTAGTGGGGAAACAAATTCCTATCCAAATTTCATGGCTGCTCCCCAGAAAAAAATGAATTTGATTTCCTAAAACAAATCTGAGTGTTTTTTATTTTTTGGTTTTTTTTTGTTTTTTGTTTTTAAAGGAAAAAGGGGGGAAGGGGATGTATGGAAGAGAAAATAGTTACTAAGAAGTAACCAATGGCCACTGCATATCCAATCAAAAAAGCCACATTTAATGCAGCTGGTAAATACAATCTATTTTTTTTATTGCAAAAGGGAAAAATATATTTCCATATACTGATTTTGCTATGTTTCCTATTACTAATCATGTTCAAAATTACCTTCCGTAAGTCTTGAAAAGTCATGAAGTAGGGAGGTTCTAGTTGCCTCATTTTTCAGATCACACAATGGTGAATTAAGACTATTTGAGAGATTTACTCTATGAGCAAACTATAGACCTGGAAAATACAAACTAGCGAACTATTGATGGAGAATTTGTTGTGCTTGTTCCTTCTCTACACTGCACCAACCCCGCCTGACCTCACAAAACCAATGCTAACAAAGAGAATTTCTAGAGAACAAAGAGAATTTCTAGAGTAAGAAATAACACATTTATGACCTTTGTTGGAGGCAAAGGTTCTATACCTTTCATAGCAGGTCTGACCTGTTTCACTTAGCATTAAGTCTTTTTTTTTTTAATTTTTATTATCATCATCATCTTCTTTATATTACATTGGATTACATATAACTTTACAGTGTATTACATTGCTTTTTCAAAAGGGAATGCCATGCATGTCAGTCAATACAGAGACATTAATCTCCCCGCTTCAACATTCATGATCTTTTCTATGATTTTCCCAATTATTATTATTATTCTAATTATTTTTTAAAGCAGTCAGTCACTATTTCTCATTTTGCTTGTAAAAAGACTTTACCCATCATGAAATACTTCTCAGACCAATCCAGTGGAGAATACTATACACGTCATCATCAACAGGTAATAAGCCATATCTGTTTCCCACTAACGTCCTGCCTCTCTATTGTTCTCTTGCTATCTTTCTCTATCCTCTTCTCTTCACTTCCCCCATTCCACACTGTCCTATTCTCATTAAGTACCTTCACTGCTTTTATGTCCTCCGATTTTTTGCTCTCTATCATAGAGTGCGGATAGTCGGTATATATTGAGTGGATGCATACAATATCTTTCTTTCATAGCCTGGCTTACTTCACTCAGCAATAGATCCTCCATATCAGCATTAAGTCTTCTATACTCACCCACTATGTGTCAGATGACAGGATCTCATTGTTCTTGATGGCTAAATAGAATTCCAAAGTATGTATGTGCCATTTTTTTTTCAATTCAGCCATCAGTTCTTGGGCATTTAGGTTGATTTCATGTTTTAGTAATTGTAAATAATGCAGCAAAAAACGTGAGTGTGCAAGTGTCTTTCTGACTGTTTTCCTATCCTTTGGGTAAATACTAAGAAGTAGAATGGTAGTTCTAGTTGTAGGTTTTTGAGGAACCTCCATATTGTTTTCCACAGCAGTTGTAATAATTTGCATTCCCACCAGCAGTGTTGGAGGGTAACCTTTTCACTGCAATCTTGGCAATATTTGTCTTTTATTTATTTATTTATTTTATCATAGCCATTCTGACTGTGGTTAAGTGGTATCTCATTGAGGTTTTAATTTGCATTTGTTCTATAATAAGAGACATTGAATATATTTTCATATGTATTTTGGTCATTTGTATGTCTTTTTTGCCTATTTTAAAATTGGATTATTCCTTTTTCTATAGGAGAATTACATAGGTTCCTTATATATTCTGATGTTAACTCTCTTATCTGAAGCATAGTTTGCAAATATTTTCTCCATTCTGTGGGTTATCTATGTACTCTAATTATTGTTTCCTTTGCTGTGCAAAAGCTTTCTAGCTTGACTTGACCCCATTGTCTATTTCTGGAGTTGTTGCCTGTGCTATAAAGGTCTTATTTAAGAAATCTTTCCAAAAAAAAACAGCAGGTGACATGGCGATTAAGGGGCTAGACTCCTACATGGCCAACAGTGGTTCAAGTCCCGGACATTGAACATTCATACCAGGTGCATGTGCTTGCATGGTCAAAATCTTAGGAAGAGAAAAGAGGAAAGGGTATTATAGTATGGCCATCTCCCTTGGGGGTTGATTTCTCACTTTCTCTCTCACTGTCTCTCTTTGTCTCTCTCCAGTGAATACATGTGCCCTATGGCAAAAACCTTGACATTAAAAAGAAAAGAAAGAAGGAAAGAAAAATCTTTGCCTACTCCAGTATCTTCAAGTGTTTTCCCTGTATTTTTCATCAATAGTTTTATAGCTAGAGCTTTACATTCAGGTCTTTGATCTGTTTTGAGTTATTTTTGTTAATGGTGAGAGATAAGGTATTCAGCTTCATTTTTTGGCAGGGTTATATATCCAGATCTTTCAGCACCACTTACTGACGGGACTTTTTCCCACTGGATTGTCTTGTGTCCTTTTTCAAAAAACCAGTGGCTATATGTTGTGGAGCTTGGGATTCCAGTGGTCTGTGAGTCTATTTTTGTGCCAATATTATGCTGTTTGGATTATCACAGCTTATACTAAATTTTGAGGTCAGGTAGTGAAATGTCTCCTACTTTATTCTTTTGCACAGTATTCCTTGGTGATATGGAGTCTTTTATAATTCCAAATAAATTTATGATTTATTTTTCTATTTCTGTGAAGGATATCACTAGTAATTTCATTGGAATCATATTGAATTTGAGTAGAATTGTTATTTTGATTACATTGATTCTTCCAATGCAAGAACACAATGTGTTTTTTCATTTTTTTGTATTATACTCAATTTCATTTTTCAGTTTTATTTGTCTTTCACTCTTTTGTTTAGGTTTATTCTCAGGCATTTCATTTTAATTTTGTTTTATTGGTATTGTAAATGGGAAGGTTTTCATCTACTCTGATTCAGTCTGTTCATTGTGGGTATATAAAAAAGCTTTTGTATATTGATTTTCTCTCCTACTACTTTACAAAATTCATTTATCACATCTAGGTTTTTTTTATGGATTCTTTTGGATTTTCTATATAAACTCATGTCACCTTTGAATAGGGACATTTTTGCTTTTTTTTCTATTTGAATGCCTTTATTTTACTCTCTTGTCTGGTTGTGTTGGCTAGGACTTTCAGCACTATGTTAAAAAGGAGAAAGAGATGCCTTGTCTTGTTCCAGGTTTTAGTAAAACAGCTTGCAGCTTTTCCCTCACTCGGTATGACATTAACTATGGGTTTATCATATATGGATTTTATTGTATTGAGTTATGTCCCTTTTATATCTGTTTGGTTGAGAGTCTTAATTATGAAGGAATGTTGTTTTTTGTCAAATGCTTTTTCCTCATCAACTGATATGGCCATATGGTTTTTTATCTTTCCTTCTAATAATGTGAAGTATTACATTCACTGTTTTGCATATGTTGAACGACCTTAGCCTCTCTGGGATAAAGTCTACCTGGTCATGCTGTATAATCCTTGTAATGTGCTATTGAATTTAATTTGCTAGTATCTTATTGAAGACTTTGCATCTGTATTTATCAGGGATGTTTTATAGTAGCTTTCTTTTTTTGTTAAGCCCTTGTCAAGGAAATAGAGGCTTCCTAGAGTGAGTTTGGAAGGTCCCTTTGTTTTGAATATTTAGAAAGAGTTTGAGGAGAATTGGGGCAGCTCTTCTTTAGAAGTTTGTGAAATTCAGAAGTCAACCCATCGGGTCCTGGGCTTTTCCTTATTAGGAGGCTTTTACTGATTCCATGTTTTTGCTTGTTATTGTTATATTCAAGCTTTCTATTTCATTCTTATTAATTCTAAGTAAAATATATTTCCATAATTTGTCTATCTCATCTAGCTTTTCTTATTTATATAGTCATCAGTAGTATTATCTCATGATCATTTGTATTGCTGTTATAGTTGCTGTAATATTCTTGCTTCATTACTGATTTTATTGATTTGGTTCCTTTTTCTGTTTTTCTTGATTAGTTTAGCTACTAGTTTAAAATTTTAATTTATTCTTTAAAAATACCTGCTTTTTGTTTTGTTAATTTTTATATAGTTCTTTTCTATTCTATTTATTTCTTTTCTAATCTTTATTATTCCAGAATTTATTGGAGGTATTTTTTTGTATCTTGTTTTGGTTTTTGCTGTTTTTCAGTTCTTGAGATGTGTTGTTTGTTTATTTATTTGCCACCATTCTATTTTTTTTTTCTTGTGAGCACTAATTGCTATAAGCTCCCCTCTAAGACCACTTTCATTGCCTTAGCAAAAAGGTTATGAAGAGTTATGTGCTCAGTATTGTTGGTTTCAATAAATCTTTTTATTTCAGCCCTAAATTCTTCGGCAGTTTTGAAATCTTTGGGAACAATCTTTGTGTGTAGATTGTTTAGAGTCCACGTGTTTGTGTATTTTCAAAGGCCTTTGCTGTGTTGATTTCAAGTTTAGTGCCACTGCAGTCAGAAGAAGTGGTGGGTATCGTTTCTATAATTTTTAATTTGTAAAGCTTTATTTTGTACCTATAATGTGGTCAGTCCTTGAAAATGTTTCATATGGGGGCTGAGAAAAATGTATATTTTTGGTTGTTGGGTGAAATGTTCCATCAATGTCTAGCAGGTCCATTTGGTTTAGGTATCATTCAGCTTCTGTGTCTCTTTGCTTGTTAATATTCTAAATGACCTATTCAATAGTGACAATGGGGTGCTGAAATCCCCCCAAGTAAGTGTGTTACCGTCTATCTCTCCCACTAGATCTGCCAGCATTCCTTTAAAGTATTTCAGTGCCCTAGTTTGGGACTCATAAATATTTTTAATTGTTAGGCCTTTTTGGTGAATTAATCTTTTTAATACCATACAGTTTCTTTCTTTGTCTCTTTTTACAGTTTTTTGTCTTCAAGTCTTTTTAGTCTGATAATAGTGTTGTAACCGTAGTCTTATTTTGTTTTGTTTTGTTTTCTGTGAGCATGGGATGACTTTTTCCAGCTCTTCACTTTCAGTCTATGTATGTCCTTATCAATGAGGTGCATTTCTTGTAAAGAGCATGAAAAAGGCTCCTGTTTTTTGTTTTTTGTTTTTCCTATCTATTCAGCCAATCTGTGTCTTTTAATTAGATAAATCAATTCATTAATATTCAACATTATTATCAGTATTTGTGGACTTAGCCATTTTGTTAGTAACTTTTTTAGTTGTTTTCTGTTCTCTTATTTTTATTGTCTTGATGTGGTAGTTCCTTAAACATTTCTTGATGAGCTGCTCTAGTGTTGGCAAATTATTTCAGTTCTTGTTTATCTGAGAATAATTTTATTCCTCCTTTCCATTTGATGGATAATCTTGCTGGATATAGTATTGCTTGCTGAATTTTTTTTTCTTTCAGAGTTTTTTTTTTTTAATTAATTCACTATACACCATCACAACACACAAATGAATTTTCCATCCAAAATACACTGTGCATTGGTTCAATCAAGCACATCAACATACATGTTCTCAGCAAATAATTTTCCAATTCTTACATCCTGCATACCTTGCCCTTTGTCTTGCCATCCCTAATTCCCCATCCCCCACCCTCTGCTATGTCCCATCTTCCTCCTCCATTGTCCCTGGCATCCATGGTTGCCCTCTATGCCTTCCGACCCC
>NW_006208732.1:1107623-1140926 GCF_000334495.1 Tupaia belangeri chinensis
TTCCCTAAGAATGGTAGGGTAGTTCCTGTTCTTCCCTGAGGTAATGCAGGGCTGGTAACCATCATCTTCTCACTGTCCATAGGTAGAGAAAATCCTTGTATACAGTATATTTCTCTATCGGTTTAAGACAGCTAAAGATTCTTTCTGTTGCTTATGGTTTTAAGTTCTTAATCCTTGTTTGGGGGGCCAGGGGGAGTGCTCAGGGCCCGCCTCCCGCTGCCACCTTGGCGCAGGGCCTGGGAGGGCCATGCAGGTCTCGCCGCCGGTTGCAGCCTTGGCGTGGGACCCAGGGGGGCCACACAGGGCCGGGGGTGGGGGAGGCAGAGGGTGCTGCACAGGGCCTGCCTCCCGCCGCCGCCTTGGCGCGGGGCCCCCAGAGTTTTAAATATGTCTTTCTATTTTTTTTATTTCCTACCTTGTTTCAGTTGAGAGGTCTGAGACTAGTCTGATGGAATAATCTTTGCAAATGACTAGACATTTCTCTCTTTACATTTTTAGAATACCATCTTTTATCTTAAGAATTATTTTATTTAATTTTTTCTTTATTTGTTTTTAATTTGACCAGAGAGGGATAGAGTGGAGGGAGAGAGAGAGAGAGAGAAAGTGAGAAAGCAAGCCACCAGATCTGGGATTCAAACCACAGTCAGTCATGTGGGTGTCCAGCGCCCTTAACCACTATGCCACTTGCCATCCCCAGAATACTGTCTTTGTCTTGGAATTTTACCTATTAAGGATGGTATGCCTTGAAGAGGACCTTCTTAGGTTGAATCTATTTGGTGTTCTTTGTATCTCTTAAATCTGAATGTCTCTATGTTTCTCTATATCTGGTAAGTTTTTAGATAGCATTCCAGGAAAGAAATTTTCTATGCCTTTACTCATTTCTGTACCTTCTGGAATACCCATTATATGGATATTCACTTGCTTAATGGTGTCTAAAATATTCTGTATATTGTCCTCATTTGGGGGGATTACTCTTTCATTATTTCATTGGCTTGGAACAAATCAGAGTTTTTGTCTTCAAGGTAAGAGATTCTTTTTCCTGTGTGATTTAATCTGGTGCTAATACTTTCAAAGGAGATTTTCATTTTATATATTGTATTCTTTATCTCCAAAAGTTCTTTTTGATTCTTTTATAGAGTGTCTGTCTGTTTATGGAATTCCCCCTTTATATCATGAAATGATTTTCTTATCTCCTAGCATTCATCATTCATTTTCTCTTGTATTTAATTGAGCTTTTTTATGATGAATATTCTGAATTTTTTTCTGACATTTCAATAATTTCTTATGTTTTATCTGTTGTTGATGAGGGGTTATTGTGTTCCTTTGGAGAAGAGCTATTTCCCCTTTTTTAAAAATTTTTTTTCTTTTTTGCTACAGGGCGCATGCACTCTCAGAAAGACAGAGAGAGACAGAGAGACAGAAAGTGAGAAATCACTCCCCAGGGGGATGGCCACAATCTCTTCTCCTCCATTCTCCTCTCAGGATCTTGGGGATGCACACACACGCTTCCAGTGTGAGTTTAAG
This sequence comes from Tupaia belangeri chinensis, assembly GCF_000334495.1. Classification (NCBI taxonomy): domain Eukaryota; kingdom Metazoa; phylum Chordata; class Mammalia; order Scandentia; family Tupaiidae; genus Tupaia; species Tupaia belangeri. The sequence continues at coordinate 1,109,148 of NW_006208732.1, forward strand.
CCACCAGGTCGAGGACTCGAACCACGGTTGGCTACTTGGGAGTCCAGCGACATAGCCTTTATGCCAACAACTGGTCCTGAGAAGAGATATTTTCTGTTTTCTCATATTTCTTGTGCTTCCACATTGGTTTCTTTTAAACATCTGGTGAAATATTCACTTATCCTTAGTTTCGAAAGTAGGCTTTGTACTTCCAGGGATGGGGAAAGCCCTAGGTTTTAGGTGTATTTCTAGCAAAGTGATTCAGAAGAGGCCAATGACCAGCCACATATTCCACATCGGAGCAGGTCTTCCATAGCCTGAAAATCTGAAGCGGTCTAGAGGAGCTGCATTATGGGTGGCATAGGTTGGAGCAGTAATCACTCCCTTGGACTTGACTCTGAAAGGAGGGAGTGTGCAGGCCTGCCGCGACAGATATAGTGCCCAAATTTCTCAGCCTTGGTTTTGATATGTGTGCTATCTTTTGCATACTCTGCTCCCTTCAGGCTGTGGAGAGTTTATTGTAGAGTTCCACTTGCTGGTAAGCTCGCAGTATGGTATAACTCTTTTTTCAGCTTCGGGTGAGAGTGGAGTTTAATAATCCCCCTCACCCCAGCTGTTCATTCTTGTACTTCCTTACAATGTGTGTTAGCTCTGTGCCAGTTTCCTTGTGTTTCTGTGGGTGGGAGTATTTAAATCCATGGTGGGAGTCAGGGTAGGAGTTTCACAGAAGAGTTTCTTTTTTTCTTTTCTCTCTCCTCTGGAGGAGGAAGTCCTCCAGTGCCTCACCAGCTTCAGTCAATTGGTTCACTTCTCCTTTTGCAGGTAGAAAGCATGCAAACTGTAAGTTCCTGTCTATTCCCTCCTGGCCAACTACCATCATGCCTGATTCCTTTCTCTGTAGGGATGCTCATAGGCAGTGTCTGTGGCCCACATCCCCAGGTGCTACAGAGACAGTAGCAGTCAGCCCTCCCCTCAGTCAGAGGCCATGTCCCCCTCACTTACTTCAGACTCTGGTCCCAATTTAGCTAGGGGCTGAGCTGGAGGGACTGAGCCAGGGAGGCAGAGCATAAAGTAGTTGCCATGGCTCCCCCTGGAGGGTAGCACAAACAGCACCAGTGAACACCCAAGCAGACAGCAAGGAGGCCTGGATAGATGGTGGCAGAGGCTGGCAAGTGTATGGGCAGTGGTAATAGCCTCTATTTATTCTTTGTAATGACTATTCATCCAAACATTATTTATTATCTACTATGTGATAGAGACTAATCTGGATGCTTAAGAGGTATCAGTCAATTCAATAAAGATCTGAGCTCTTGTGAGGTTCTCTTTAAGATACGTTAAATAATAAATAGTATAATAATAAGTAAATATACTATAAAGTATATTAGAAGGTAAGGAGACCTAAAAAAAAAAAGGCAAAAGAATTAGAAATATGCAAGAAGGTAATGGGAAAGAGACTACTATATTAAAAGATGGTATGTGGGATCAGTAGGAGGCATGGAGGTCAAGGTGCTGGATTCCATATGGCTGACTGCATGATTCAAGTCCCAAACACAGTGGCTTGAGAACACGTTGGGCACATATTTATGCATGCCCAAATTCCCGAGAATAAAATGGAGAAGGGATTGTGTCTTCCAGGTGGAGTTCTTTCTCACTCCCACTCTCCCTCCTTGTCTCTCTTCAGTGAGCATATGTATCCTCTAGCAAACTTTTTTAAAAAAATATATTGGATTTTTCAAGGGACCAGCAGTTGGCGTAATGGCTATGTCACTGGACTCCCATGTAGTCGACCACAGTTCGCGTCCTGGACCCGGTGACTTAAAACTCACGCTTAAAACGGGCATGTGTGCGTGCGTGCCAAGATCCTGAGAGGAGAATGGAGGAGAAGGGATTGCGGCATGGCCATCCCCCGAGGGAGTAATTTCTTGCTTTCTGTCTCACTCTGTGTCTGTCTTTCTGGTGAGCACACAAGCTCTAGAGCAAAAACCTCTCCAAAAAAAAATTGGAAAAATTATGAGCAAATTATTTTAAAATTATTCTTTGCTACGGATATTATACATGCTCCAATTTCTTATTATGAATACTTATTACAATGAGAAAAATGTTATTTTTCTTTTAAAACAAGGTAATATATTAAATGTGTGCCTGGACGAGTGAAAAACAACAGAAAAGTTCAGATGGGTGAAAAGATCTAAGAAAGCATTTATATTCATTACTAGATGACTGACGATAGGGATGGGCTAGCAGATCTGCGTGGAAGTGAAACAGAAACATGCCTGTGGAGAGTAGATAAGAATGAGAGGAAACAGATTGGTGGGAAGATTTGAAGTCACAGTGCGGTTGGAAAAAGGTGTGTGAAAAAGGAAGAAATAAGATTGGCAGTAGATCAGGAGTTTATAAGAGCAGTTACAGGATTCCAATAATGCCATCTTTGATATGGAATAAATTTAGAGAAGCAGGATATGTGTATAGATAGATAGATATATAGATATATAGATAGATAGATATCCTGTCTCCCTGTCTCTCTCTGTCTTTCTGGCAAGCACATACATCCTATAACAAAAATCTCTCTAAAAAAAATAAAATAAAAAAATAAGAGTTTGTACTAAGAATAACAACATTATATTCAATTTAGAATTCTTTTAAGTTTATACATATATCATATATATGTTTGCATGTGTATATGTGTGTGTGTGTATATATATGTGTATGCTTATATATAAGCGAAATTAATGACAGCAGTGATATAAGAAATAGAAGAGAGGAATTAGGATTATTTTGTTATTATAAAGTACTGCTATGGTTGTGTACCCCCAAAATCCACATATACATATATATAAAATATTTGCCAAGGATCCTGGTGGTTTATTGGACTGGAAGAAGTGGAACTTAGCATAACTCAGTTCTGTAAAGGGTGCTATTACAAATATATATATATATATATATATATACACACTTTGTAAAAAAAGATAGTTGGGAATAATGAATGATTATTTTTATTAATGATTCCTCATGCAATTTTAAATCATATGATTCCATTTTCCCCCTTTTCTTAGTAAGTTGGTTATACTTTGTGTGTGTGTGTGTGTGTGTGTGTGTGTGTGTGTGCGCGCGCGCGTGCGTGTGGTTCTCCTTGTATTTGAAATATACATTTACAAGTAACACAAGTCAATGTTTAAATAGCAAAATATGACTGCGGGTGGTAGAAGTACCTGTTTTAGTCTGTCTTGTTGTTTGTTTGTGAGTTTTTTTGCATTCATTTATTCATTCATTATGATTTTCAAGTACCGTGTCAGGGACCCAAACCACAGGGAAATCCAGTGCCTTAACCACCATGGCACATGCCAACCCCTGTTCTGTTGTTAATGAAAGAAAATACCTAAGTCTGGGTAATTTAAGAGGATAGAATTTTTTTGTTTTGTTTTGGTTTTGTTTTTGGGGTTTTTTTTTTAAAGAGATTTTCACTATAGGGCGCGTGCGTTCACCAGACAGACAGAGACAGAGAGAAAGAAAGCGAGAAATCACCCCCCAGGGGGGATGGTCACACCGCAATCCCTTCTCCTCCATTCTCCTCTCAGGATCTTGGGCACGTACACACACGCGCCCGGCATGAATTTTAAGCCACTAGGTCCCGGACGCGAACCGCAGTAGACTACGTGGGAGTCCAGCGACATAGCCATTACGCTAACTGCTGGTTCCCAGAGGATAGAATTTTTTTGAGTTTATATTTTGGAGGTCCAAGGTCCAGAAGCCACCGTTGCTGGACATCTAGTAAGGACTTGCCTCTCGATGGGATCCCAAGGCCATGCAGGGAACAGGAGCACCTCTCTCTGTATTCATCCATACATGTGTGCATTTCCTGGTCTCATTCCCTCTCTTTATAAATCCCACAAGGAATTAGTCTAATCATAGCGTCCCCACTCTATCCACTCAATTACCCCTAAAGGCCCTACCCTCTCAACACAATGAAAGTATTGAATTTCCTCATAACACTCTCAAAACCGACCTTCAACGTGGATTTTGGGGGTACACGACCATAGCAGTACTTTATAATAACGAAATAATCCTACCTCCTCCCTTCTATTTCTTATATCACTGCTGTCATTAATTTCACTTATATATAAGCATAAGCATATATATATATGTGTATATATATATATATATATACACATATATATATATATATACACATGCAAACATATATATGGTATATACGCAAACTTAAAAGAATTCTAAATTGAATATATTGTTGTTATTCTTAGTACAAACTCTTATTTTTTTGTTTATTTCTTAGGAGAGATTTTTGCTATAGGATATATGTGCTTGCCAGAAAGACAGAGAGAGACAGGGAGACAGGAAGCAAGAAATCATTCCCACATTGCAATCCGTTCACCTCCTGAGATCTTGGGCATGCATGCACACATCTGGAATGACTTTCAAGCCATTTCAGTTGGCCACGTGTGAGTCCAGCAATATAACTACCACACCATCTGCTGGCCCCATCAAACTGTTATTTAAAAAAAAAAAATGAATAAGAAATGTAGGGTCTGGGAAGTGGCATGGTGGTTATGGGCACTGTACTTCCACATGGTTAACCACGGTTCAAGTCCCAGACCTGGCGTATTGCTTTCTCACCATTCCCCACCGCCCCTTCTCTCTCTGGTCAAATTTAATAAATAAATTAATAAATTTAAATACAGTAATTTTAAAAAAGAATATGAAATCTAAAACTTTTATTTTACCTTCATTAATTTCTTTCTTTTCTATCTTTATTAATGCTCTTTATTAATGTGCACCTTAGTTTCTGACCCACATTGTTTGTCTTCTCTTTTAACATTTCTGGCAGAGCAGAACTACTGGCAACCAATTCCCTCAGTTGTTGTTTATCTAAGAAAGCTTTTATTTCTCCTTCACTTCCAAAGAGTAATTTCACCGATACAGAATTCCAGGTTGCTGGTTGCTGTTTTTGTTTCAACCCTTTACATATTTTACCCCATTTTTCTTTGCATTGTTTCTGAGATGTAAGACGTAATTCTTATCTTTATTTCTCTATAGGTGAGAAGGTTTTCTACCCCACTTTGGCTTCTTTCAGAATTCTTTTTCTTTGATTTTTTGTAGTTGAAATATACAACATACCTGTGTGATGGGGTTGTTTGTTTTAGCATTCACCTGCTTGGAGTTTTCTAAGCTTTCCGGACATGGTTTTGTGTCTGATTTGAAGTTTGAAAAATTCTCAGTCATTAATGTTTCAAATTTTTCTTCTGTTTCTTTTCTATCTTTCTTCTCCCTTCTGGTATTCTCATTACATTCATACCACTCCTTCTGTAGTTGCCCCACACTCTTTGGGTATGCTGCTCTGTTTTTGTTTAGCTGAGGAAAGTTAGTCATGTTTAGTTTTGGAGGTTTCTACTGACGTATCCTCAAGCTTAGAGATTCATTTCTCAACTGTGCCCAGTTTACTAGTAAGTTCATCTAAGCTATTATTCATATTTGTCACTGTGTCTAGCATTTCTTTTTGGTCCTTTCTTAGGATTTCCCTATCTGTGCCTACCTTGCCTATCTGTTCTTGCTTGCTGTCCACTCTATCCAGCAAATAGCTTAGCATATTAATCTTAGTTGGATTAAATCCTCAGTCTGATAATCCCTGACATCTCTGACTCTGGTTCTGGTGTTTGCTTTGTCACTTAAAATCATATATTTTGTCTTTTATTATATCTTGTGGATGTTTCTTGATGGTACAAGGGAAGATAGATAGATATAGATATAGATATAGATATAGATATAGATATAGATAGATATAGATATGGATATGGATATAGATGTAGATATATATACACACACATTATATAGTGTGTGTGTGTGTCTTTTTTTTTTTTTTTTTTGGGGGGGTTTTCGCTATAGGGCGCGTGATAGACAAAGAGACGTAGAGAGAGAAAGCGAGAAATCACCCCCCAGGGGGGATGGTCACGCCGCAATCCCTTCTCCTCTTGGGATCTTGGGCACGTACGCACACGCACCCAGCGTGAGTTTTAAGCCACCGGGTCCAGGACGAGAACTGTGGTCGACTAGGTGGGAGTCCAGCTACATAGCCATTACGCTAACTGCTGGTTCCCGTGTGTGTGTGTGGGTGTGTGTGTGTGTGTGTGTGTCTTCTAAGATGCGAAGAAAAGGAAGTATTCTATAGTGCTTCTACAGATCATGTCTTAGTTTTTAATGATCTTTTGCCTCTGGACTGTGACCTTCCCAAGTGTTCATCATTCCCTCCCCACCGATATGAAGAAGGATGGCTAAAGGAGGCTAAACTGGGGTATTCCCCTCCCCTCAGTTCACTTAGGCTCTGATCAAACCCAAAAAATGTCAGCTCTGGTTAAATTTTTTCTGAAAGAAGACCTTGTTAGGCAGATTATGCTGTAGCATTTTAAACAATGGTTCATATTCCCCCTCTGCTGCCAGAAACACAAGGGATTTTTTTTCTCTGATATTTACTATGAGAACTTGGTCAATCTCCTGAAAGTAAATCCTACCAAATTGTGGGGGCTTCCCATGAATGGATACCTCTAGAGTTTTTAACTCTTAGAGTTTGCCTCAAGCACCAAGTCTTCCCAGAAAGCTTAGGAGACTAAATGAATACCCCTAATTCCTGCCACCCTAGTCTTAATCAGTGGTGGAAAAACAATCTCAGAACTGTTTGGATCAATTGGCCAGACTAGTTAGTGGTGACTATGCATCATAAAACCTTCAAAAGAAAAGGAAAATGTTTTGTGGACCATTTTGGTTTTGTGTGTGTGACAGCTTTAAGTTATTAGTTTTAAAAATCAGCACTTTTTAATGGAAACAACTTGACCAAAAATCTGTCACAGAATGTTGAGGCCCATTAAAACAAAGTTTAATGAGAAAAAAAGGGGAGGGGGGAAGAGTCTGCCTCCAGAATTTGGTCAATTATATCTCAGAGTTTTCTAGCCCAGCACTGGATTCTGGGTGGGTTCCACTAATGACTCCCTGCTTCCCAAATTTCTCTTATGAACCTGGAAACAAGGAGTTCAATATACATGGGAACTTCAAAATTCTCATGAAAAAAAATGAAATTAAAGTTTATTTTGCTGCAAAAAAAATGGAAAACCATGCAATTTTTTCCATAATACACAGTTTCTATGATCTTTTTGAAGACCCCTTATGTTAATTTGGTGGTAGTGATGGGTGTATTAGGTCCCTAAGAGTCACAAGTTCATATTCAGTATCATGAATCTGAAATACTATTCATTGGGAATGAAACCACAGCTTTTGTAAATGAAGATCTACTGGTAGGAGGGAGGGAAGAAAGTTCAAAGAGTAGAATGGCAGATCAAAGTATTAGGTTTGGACATTCACCCACAACTTGAGTCCTGGGAGATTTTTCATGTTCTTTGTTGTCTTGATCCACTGCTTAGGAAACTATTAAAGTAAAATCTATTATACATATAGCCCTTCAAAGCGTGTCTAACTTGTGACTAACATCTAGATAAAACTTAAGAGGTGCTTGCTAGGCGTTGAAGATTAGAGCTACTCAAGTTGTATCTAGTTGTGTTTAAACTCTTATACTTACTATTTTGTAAAGGAAATGAGCTGCATAAATTCTAAATTGAAAATGCTATCCTGATTATTCACCCTTTGGGCTTTCAACATTTTGCTTCGCTTGGACCACAGAAAGTTGAAGATTATAAATGCCTGAGAGCACACATACATAAAAACATTGCTGTTATATTTATCAACCAATTTTTTTAAAGGCCTCATAGGAGACTTCAACCTGGTGTATGCAAAACAAAAGCTATTTGTGTTATTTTGAATCTTTTATTCTCTCTCTCTTTTTTTTTTTTCATTAAGGGAGGTTTTCCCTATGGAGCATGTGCACTCGCTGGAAAGACAAAGAGAGATCAACCCCCAGAGGGAATGACCACACCGAAATCCCCTCTCCTCCATTCTTCTCTCAGGATCTTGGACACACACACACATGCACACAACATTAATTTAAGCCACCAGGTCTGGGATTCGAACCATGATTGACTACGTGAGAGCCCAGCAATGTGATCACGACACCATCTAGTGGTCCCTTGAATCTTCTAGTCTTGACTATAACACTTATCTTGGAAATGACTTTAGTTTAAATGATTAATTTTTATAAAGAGTCAAGATTAAAACATAGGAGTTTTAAATGCTCTTTGTCAGCAGTTGGTTCATAAGCTTTACCTGGAAAATAAAAACCTGAATTCCAAATAAATTGTGATCATGTCTAAGCTCCTGAACTCCTGGGAGTTCACTATTATAATAGAGTTCAGGTCACAATACATAAAGTCAAAACTGGTGATGAATGATCCTGGAGCTAATGTGATCCATTATTTTGTTTCCCACATTTCTCTACATACTTTAGCAGCCAGTTCAGCAGATTCAGGTGCTGAATTTTTAGAATCCTTCATCCAGACTCCTGAAATACATAATAAGGATGGCTGATCTCTTCAAAAACCCCAGAAATTATAGAAATCTCCCTTTGGAAGTATATGAACATTGGGTAGAAGATGAATGAAAATCCCCTCAAGGTTAATGTCAGGCACTTAACAAAGATTAGCAAAGTTTCCTTATTTACTACGATCAAGGTGAACATAGAAACTGGAAATGAGGAAAGCACAAAAACTTAGGACCAGCAGTTAGCGTAATGGCTATGTCACTGGACTCCCACAGTTCAAGTCCCGGACCCAGTGGCTTAAATTCACTCTGGGCATGTGTGTGTGTGCCCAAGATCCCGAGAGGAGAATGGAGGAGAAGGTATTGTGGGCATGGCCATCCTCCCTGGGGGGTGATTTCTCGCTTTCTGTCTCTCTGTCTCTCTCTGTCTGTCTGGCAAGCACACGCACCCTATAGCAAAAACCTCTCCAAAAAGAAGTACGTTTGTAAGATCACTGAGATTGCTAAACAGTCTAGACAGAAAAATAAATTTGATGGGGGGGAGGCTGTAAGAAGTAAATGGTTGTGGAAAAAAAAATAAGGATATTTAGTGGAAATTAGTAGATGGGAAAGTTACCTAAGTCTAACCAGAGAGGACTTCAGAGAGGTAGTAAGACCCTGGTGTGGTAAAGAAGAGAAGAATCAAGTACTGAGATAAGATAGCACTGTTGCTGTTGGCTTGTAGAGAAAGAAAAACCAGTGTATGTACCACATATATTGTATATCTATTTAATAGGCTTAGAGGATGGCAAGGAGACTCATTCTATTTTTCCCATTATGTTAAGGCTGTGAGGAATTCATTGATGAGCTTAGCTACTATTAACCTAATAAAGGCCTTCATTATTTTTCCCTTTATTCTTAAGTCATAAAAGTATCTTAACTTTCACCTCCTCTGTAAATATGTTTCTTTTACTTGTTTTCTCCAAAAAGAAAAAAAAAAGGAAAGCATAAACACTAGCCAGTCAGGCCCCGGACCCATAGGACCTAGGCATGGTGGCTCTAACTGTAAACAAACAAGTCACCGTTGCTGATCTCACCAGCTGGCTGTCAGGTCTATTTGTGATTCTAGCAGATGTGGCTTCAAACATTCACCCTGCTGTGTGACTTTGAGAAAGTCGCTGAAGTCTGTGAAGCACTGTTTGTTTTCTTTCTGGGCCCTGTATCCATGGAATTCTGTGTGATTAAAATACAGACAGTTAAACAAGATAGTATCTGTCAAGCCCTCTACACGTGAGCATGTATAGATTGTACGTATCTGATGGCAAATACGTACATTGCAAGTATCCCAAAAGCTTCCTCATTTAATTCGGACTTAATTATTGCAAAAAGAATATTTCGGGTAATGAAGATGAAGAGAACAGTTGATTTGAAATCATGGGACGATATTGACGGTTTTATTTTTTGAATACTTTTCCAAGATACTGCTGGTTGCTTAATAAAGAGCCAGAGACTATGAGAGATACCCCCAAATAAAAAGCTAAAACCATAGTTCCAGGCAGATCACACACTTGCACTATCGGGGGATATTCAGGCAGAGGTTGGATAGACTCAAGTGTTTGCCCTGCCTCCTAACCTTCATGGAACTTCCAGCCCTACCCTCAACTGCAACGACAGGCCTCCAGACCCTCCTGAGAGAAGACCTCAGACCCTGTAGTTCATGCACTGGCTCACAGCAGGCTCTGGGGTCCAGCTGGCGGACACGTCTGGTTTAGTTCTGCCCCATGGGCCTATAGACACATAGATGCTTCATCTCTGACCCTTATCTGTCAATACATAGAAAAGCAAGCAGTTTTGTTTGTTGTTGTTGTTGTTGTTGTTGCTTTTCCTCTTGGGTTCACATTTTATTGGGGACCCCAGTCAACACAGCTGCTCACAGTTTCTTCAGCCACTCCAGGCTGCGGCGGTGGCTGGGCACGTCGGGCATGTTCCCGTCATCTCGGAGAGGCACTGGGCAGTTGTAGGGAGTGGCCTGGTTCATCATGATGGAGTACTTGGTGTAGGGGCTGAGTGAGGGCAGGGCGATAGCGAGTCTCGCGATGGCCAAGGATGGACCAAGCATTCCTGAGGAAGGTGGCGAGTCTCCCGGCCATGTTGGTCTCCACAGGTGTGCTTGATTGAGACAATATACAGGGTACTCTGGATGGAAAAATCTCATTTTGTATACTGTAATGATGTACAGCGAATGAGTGTAAATTTAAAATATATATATAAAAAATAAAATGCTTAAAAAATAAAAAAAGAAAAGCAGGCAGTTGCTGGTCCCTCCTACCCCCGAACAGCAGGATCCATGCAGTTTTGTATTTCCCACACAGACCCACAACCTGGTCCTAGTGCCCAGTGTTCAGAGCAACCCTACTTCTACCCTCTGTCAACACAGCAATGGTGCATGATCCTCATCCAGCTTGCAGCCTTGCAAGAGGTATACCCAACCTCATCTTATACCAAAAACAGCATCTACTATGCCAACCTGCATTGAACCACCTTCAGAGGGTACCGTGGCTGCAGAGAGAAGCAGGCTCTGGAGCAGACAGCGTCCTCTAGCTCTCAGGATTGCGTACAACTGGCTAACTAAACAATTAACCACCCCCAGCATCGCATCTCCTCAACCAGCACCTACATTCTTCCTGTGTGTAACTCATCCACGACAGGTCATAACTTATATTTAGCAGTTATTTTCACATAGCTACCTACCTGAGAGGAGAATTCTGATCCCTACACAGGATCTGAGAATTCAAGTAACCACAGTACTGGGTAGCAATTGCCATCAGTTTGAAGGAACCGACCTCCTCTAGAGATGGAACGCCAGTATTAACCCCACCTCTACCCAAAAATGATGACCCAGAGGCCTCAGTGCCCCTACTGGTGTCACTGAAAATACAATCTTCAATAAATAAATGCTGAATTAAAAACTAACAGAAAACAAAAATAAAACAGTGTTACTAAAACACCTAATCAAGAAATGAGAAGAAGTAAATACTCCATGAAATGCAAAAAAAAAAAAAAAACAAACAAACAATCAGTTCAGGGATACAAGAAAAATGAAAACAAAAAATATTATCCCTCAAAGGAACCCTTTAATTCCACACTAACCACAGATGAAATGCAGGAAATCCCAGCAATGTCAGAAATGAGTTTTAGAAAATTGATGATAATAAAATTAGATGAGAAAAGAGAACACGGACAATTTTAGATGTGAAAACCAATGCATGACATGGGAGAGATGGAGAGAGTCAATAGAAAGACAAAGAAATTTTAAAAATAATCAAACAGGACCAAAAGATGGCATAATGGTTACATCGCTGGATTCCCACATGGCCAACTGCAGTTTGAGTCCCGAACCCAGAGAGTTGAAACTAATGCCTAACATATATACTTGTGTACCCAAAATCCCAAGAGGAGAATGTAAGAGAAGGAATTGTGGCATGGTCATCCCCCTTGGGAGTTGATTTCTTATTTTCTGTCTCTCTGTTTCTCTCAATCTCTCCAATGAGCACACATATCCTATAGGAAAAATCTCTAAAACCAATTTTTTTAAAAGAATCAAACGGAAATCCTGAAGGTGAAGAATACAATAGAGAAGATAATTCTGCACAGAGCACAAAAAGGTTAGACCATGCAGAGAAAAGAATAAACTTGAAGGTACAACTTTTGAAATGGTCCAAACCATCAAAAAGAAAGAAAATAAATAGCCATTAAGAAGGGAAAGAATGTCCATGAACCATAGGACAAAATTCAAAGATCAAATAGCCACATAATAGGAATCCCAGAAGGTAAAGAAATTGGATACAGCATTGCAAATCTAATTCACAAAATTTTAATTGAAAACTTCCCAAATCTACAGAGAAATATAGACATTCAGATCCAGAAAATTCAAAGGATGCCAAATAAATTCAACAGCAAAATAAAATCTAGTCTTCTTCAAAGAACATTATGACCAAAATGTCTCTTTAAACATAAAGAGAAAATCCTGAAAATGGCTAGACATAGGGACAAATAATCTATTAAGCATACCCCATCAGACTAACCTCAGACAATTCAACAGACACCCTACAGGCCAGGAGGGAATGGAATGACATAGTCAAAATTATTCAATAAAACCCGTTTCAACCAATAATACTATACCAGCAAAACTTTCTTTCAAATTTGAAGGAGGAATAAAATCATTCTCAGATTTGAAAAAAAAAAAAAAATGAAGGACTTCACCAATACCAGACTGGTTCTTCAAGCAATAGCTACAGAAGTACTACATCTAGAAACAAAAGGAAGATAAATAGCTCCATGGAAACAAAAGAAGCTATAAAACTCACCACTGGAACAAACACAGAAAGAAGGGAAAACTCAATCCCTTCCACTATGGAAATCTATCAAATAACAAAGACAGTAATAGAAGGAAAAAAAGAAGCAAGAAAATTACATGGGAGTACAGCGACATAGCCATTACGCTAACTGCTGGTCCCCGTTATTATTAATATTTCTTGTCCATAGGATTAAATTGGTCATGCTATTGGTTGCCTTTTGTTCGCTTATTTCTGTATGTGTCTTTAGTTTTCCTGGTAGAGTACTCCTTTCAGAACTTCTTGAAGAGTGGATCTGCTATTGACAAATTCTTTCAGGTCTTATTTATCTGAGAATGTTTTTATCCTTTCTTTCCATATAAAAGATAATCTTGCCGGGTATAGTATTCTTGGTTGAAACTGTTTTTCACTTAACACTTTGAATATATTTTCCCATTCATTCCTTGTTCGCACTGTTTCTGATGAAAGGTCTGAGCTTAGCCTGATGGGATAACCTTTATAAGTAACCTGATGTTTCTCTCTTGCCAATTTCAGTATCTTGTCTTTGTCTGTAGATTTGGCCAATCTGGCTATGATGTACCTTGGAGAAGATCTTCTTGGGTTGATTCTATTAGGGGTTCTTTGTATTTCTTGAGTCTGGATATTTGAATGCCTCTCTAGATTTGAAAACTTTTCTTTCAAGATTTCATGGAATCTATTATCAATGCCCTTATTAGTTTTCTCACCTTCTGGGATATCGATTATCCAAATGTCTGGGTGCTTAATACTGTCTAGTATTTCTCATATAGTATCTCATTTTGGGAGGTTATTTTCTCAGTTTTTTTAGTTGTTTTTTTTAGATCAAAGATTTTGCCTTCAACATCCAAGATTCAATCTTCTGCATGGACTAATTTGTTTTGAATACTTTCGAGGGAGGTTTTGATTTCCTGAATGGCAGCCTTCATCTCTATATCGCTAATAGCTCCATTTGATTCTTTTTTATGTTGTGTATTTCCTCTTTCAGGTCATGGAAGAACTTCCTCACCTCCTGGAACTCACTGTCTCTTTTCTCCTGCATCTTCTGGGGTTCATTATCTCTCAGCTCTTGCATCTCATTTAGTTTTGTCACTATGAATATTCTGAATTCTCTATTAGACATTTCCAAGAGTTCAACTGTACTGTGTGTGGATGATGAGGGATTTTTCTTTTCCCTTAAGTTTCTCATATTTCTTGTGCCTCTGTGGTGGTTTCTGGTCATTCTGTGACAAAATCTCTCCTCCAAGTGCTTGTCTGAATATTTTGAGAGTCTAGAAGGTGGAGTTTAGAGCATAACTTCCCTGAACAGGCCAGGACACACCTCAGCTTTAAAATCCTCCTCAAAAATTTTGAATATACTGAAGAAACTAAGAATGAAATGGAGAGTATTTATCTGTAAATAAATGCTAATGAATACAGTTCACCCCAAAACCTCAGGAATACAGCAAAGGCAGTACTAAGAGGAAATTTTAAAGCAATTAGCGTGCAATTAGTTTCATAAGAAAAGAAAAGGAAGATTCAAAGTCAACAACATAATAATGCATTTCAAGGAGCTGGAAAAGCAAGGATAAACTCAGCCTAAAAGTAAAAGAAGAAATGCATTGGGGCCGGCAGGTGGCTTGGTGGTAAGGGCACTGGACTCCCACATGACTCTCTATGGTTCAAGTCCCAGACCTGGTGATTGCTTTCTCACTCCCTCCTACTCTGTCTTTCTCTGATCAAACTGGAAAGTAATAATAATAATAATAATAGTAAATAAAGTTAAATAATTTTAAAAAGCAAATCTGGCCTTTCAAAAGGATAAACAAAATTGATGTACCATTAGCTAGATTAACTAAGAAAAAGAGAGAGAAGACTCAAATAAATAAAATCAGACATGAAATAGAGGACATTACAGCAAATATCACAGAAGTACAAATATCATGAGGAAATACTATGAGAAGCTGTATGCTAATAAGTTAGAAAACCTCAAAGAATTGGACAAATTTCTGTACATATATAGCATACCTATACTGAATCAGGGAGATATAGAAAGCCTGAATAGTCCAATAAAAAGTAATAAGAGAAAAATCAGTAATAGAATCGCAATGAAGAAAAGCCCTGGTCCAGATGGTTTTCCTGAAAAAAATGCTGAATTCTACAAACATTTAAGTAAAGATTTAGCACTAACAGTCATCAAACTTTTTTTTTTTTCAAAAACTGTTTTATTTAAATTTTTTTTTTTTTAAATTTGACCAGAGAGGGACAGAGCGAGGGAGAGAGAAGGAAAGTGAGAAAGCAAGCCGCCAGGTCAGGACACAAACCGCAGTCAGCCGTGTGGGAGTCCAGCACCTTAACCACCACGCCACCTGTGGCTTCTCCTCAAACTTTTAGAAAAGATCCAAATGGAAGGAATCTTTCCAAGCTCATTTTATAAAGCTACCATCACCTTAATACCAAAAGATGACAAGGTCACGATTTAGAAAGAAAGCAACCAATATTCCTGATAAAGATGCAAAAATCTTAAACAAAATTTAGCAAACTAAATCCAACAACGCATGCAAATTATATACCATGACCAAGTAGGATTTATCCCAGGGATGCAAAGATGCCTCAACATATGCAAAACAATAAGTTTAATACATCACATTAACACAAGGAAAGACAAAAGTCAAATGATCTTATCGATTGACAGAGAAAAAGTATTTGATAAAGTAAAACATCCCATTTGATAAAGTACAACAAATAAATCATTTCTTGCATTAAGACTCTCAGCAAAATAGGTACAGAAGGTACATTTCTTAACCCAATAAAAGTCAAATAGGGGGAACCAGCAGTTGGCATAATGGGTATGTCGCAGGACTCCCACGTAGTCGACCACGGTTTGAGTCCCAGACCCGGTGGCTTGAATCTCACACTGGGCACGTGTGCGTGCGTGCCCAAGATCCCGAGAGGAGAATGGAGGAGAAGGGATTGCAGCCTGACCATCCGCCCTGGGGGGTGATTTCTCGCTTTCTGTCTCTATATCTCTCTGTCTGTCTGGCAAGCGCACACGCCCTATAGCGAATCTCCCCAAAAAAAAAAAAAAAAAAAAAAGCCAAATAGGGCAAACCCACTTCTAACCTCATACTCAATGTGAAAAAGTTGAAAATTGTTACTCTCATAACTGGAAAAACACAAGAACGTTCGCATTCCCTACTTCTGCTTAGCATATCACTGGAAGTCCTGGCCAATGGAAACAGACAAGCAAGTAAAATAAAAGGTATCTAAATTAGAAAAAAAGAAATTAATTGTTCCTATAGGCAGACAATTTGATTATATACATAGAAAAAAAGGCATAAGTAATCCACTTAAAAGCTCTTAGAGGTGATTAAAAATTTTAGCAAAGTTGCATGGTACAGTCAACATATAAAAATCTGTATCATTTTTGTACTCTGACACAGTGAATGGAGGCAGAAATTAAGAAATTGATTATATTTACAACAGTCACACAACAATATCTAGGAGTAAATCTAAACAAAAAAATAGTTCTCTACTACAAAAATGATAAAAAATTGAATAAAGAAACTGAAAAAAAAATGAAAAGGCATCCCTTGTTCATGGATTGGTAGAATCACCATAGTTAAACTGTCAATATTACCCAAATTGATCTACAAATTTGATACACTTTCTATTACATTTCCAACAATATTCTTCAGAGAAATTTAAAAAATCACAAAATTTGTCTGAATCACAAAAGACCCCATATCATGAAAACAATAATATATTTAATGCATATAGAGTAAATTTGGAGGCATCTCATTACCTGACTTCAAAATATTGGGTTTTCAGGGTCGTGACACATTTTTGCATAGAAAAAATACATCATTACTTTTTCAACAACCCAAAGACATAAATAATAATCAAAATGCCATCGTACTGGCAGGAAAACAGGCACATAGACTAGTGAAACAAAATTCAGAATCTAGAAATAAGCCCAAAAATATTTATCCAACTGATTTTTGACAGAGGGCACTAGAGAATCCAGTAGAGAAAACAAAGTCTTCTCAACAAATGGTGCTAGGAAAAACTAGATTTCCACCTGCAGAAAAGTGAAACTACATCCCAATTTCATTCCACTCATAAAAAAATAATTCAAAATTGATTAATGACTTAATCATAAAGCTCCATGCCATAAAACTACTGGAAAAAAGCACTTGGGAGACACTTTAAGATACTGGAATAAGCAAATATTTCTTGAATTATACCCCTAAGTAAGGTCAATAACCAACAATAGATTAGTGGGATTATAACAAGCTATAAAGCTTCTGCACAGCAAAGGAAACAATGGCTAAAGAGACAACCAATGGAATGAGGGAAAATATTTGCAAAGTATTTGCACTTTGGACAAGGATTGACTCCCAGAATATATGAGAAACTCAAAAAACTCACAAAAAAAGGTGATAATCCAATCAAAATGGGCAGTTGACTTGAACAGATGCATTTCAAAGAAAATGACTAAAATATTTAAAAGTGTTTAACTTGGGGGCCAGCAGATTGTATAATGGTTACATTGCTGGACTCCCACATGGCCAACCACAGTTCAAGTCCCAGACCCAGAGGCTTGAAAATCATGCCAGGTACATGTGTGTTTGTGCCCAATATGCTGGGAGGAAAATGGAGAAGGAGGATTGTGGTATGGCCATTTCCCTTAGGGGATGATTTCTCACTTGCTCTCTCACTGTCTCTGTCTCTCTCTCTTTCTGTTGAGCATATGCACCCTAAGGCAAAAAAGGTGTTAAAAACAGTATTCAGCTTCTCTTATCAAAAGGGGAAATGCAAATTTACACCACATTGAGATATCACCTAACACAGTCAGAATCTCTATGATCCAAAAAACAGGAAATAAGTGCTAGTGAGGTTGCAGAGAAAAGAGAACCCTTGTGTGCAGCTGGTAGGAATGTAAATTAATGGGAAACAGTGGAGAGTCTTCAAAATTCTAAAATTAGAATTACCGTATGACCTGGCAACCCCAGTATTAGGCAGATAACCAAACAGCAGGATATTGCTCAGTCAGAGAGACATTTGTCCATGCATATTTTCAACATTATTAACAGTAGCTGAGTCATGGTATCAACCTAAGTGCCCAACAACTGATTAATGAACTGGGAAAATATAGTACACATACACAGTGGAATATTAGTCAGCCATGAAAAACTACAAAAGCCTATCATTTGACACAAAGTGGACAAATTTAGAAGATACAATACTAAGTGAAATAAGCCAGACTATGAAAAACAAATATCATATGTCCCCACTTAACATATACTAACTATCAACAATCTATGGAAGAAGTCAGAAACCTTGAAAACATAGATGTAGAGAATGTAATGGTAGATACTAGGAATTGCTTAGGGAAGGAGGGGAGTGAGTTCATGAGAACATTTACAATGGACACAAGACTGCACATAAATAAGGGAAAAAAAAAAAAAGAGGCTAGGGGGTAACATATCTCAGCCTGGTAAACATATATGGCCAATTTAATGCTTATTTCCAAGAAATAATTTTGGAATTATTAACAAATAGTAATTAAACATACTGCGATGTTTAATGTTGAAGAAAATAAACATGAATATATCCTTGAATTGATCATTGTAAACTGTATGAACGCCTTAAAAGAAATGCTGTAGCTCATAGAGATATGTATCAATTATATGTAAACCGGAAATCATAATGAAAAAACAAAAGCCAAAAGAGGTCTATTACTATGACCTTGTAGAGGACTAACTTAGGAATTAATGTATTGAAAAGTTTTATTTAATAATGATGACAATAACAATATGAATAACATTATTAGAAAATACTTGGGCATGTTTTATAACATTCCAGACACCATTTTACGTTATTTCCACATATTTCACTTCATTTAATCCTGACTAATGACTAGTTATTTTCGTCGTCCCATTTTATAGATAAGAAAACTAACAAAATTTGAGGCCTTGTGGCAAAGATCCTAATCCCAGTAAGTACTACAGCTGGTTCTTGAATCCAGGTAGATTGATTCCAGAGTCCATGTACCTGACAACTATACCACTTGTCCCATCAGCATTTCCACTGGTCAGAAACTTTGACACATTCTTCCATGAATGCCTTGGATAGAATCCAAATCGTAATTTCGTAGGTGAGTACAGTGAGACTCAGAGATGTTTAAAGTCAAGCACTTAAGAAGTGACAGATAACAGCAATTTTATTTAATACTCCAAGTCTTGTGCTCTATGTAAGAGTTTCCAGTATGACTTTGAAATTTTTATAAAACAAAAAAATCTTAACTGTCACTGTTCAATTAAATTTAAATTGATCAATGTATTTCATTTCCTTTCCCAAGTCAATCTTCCCAGGTGAAGCCGTAAATGTACCCTGACAGCAATTTGGCTAGGTCTAATACCAGAAGCAACATACAGTCAACAGAATGGACCGTGATTGCAACTGTAGATTCTGATTTATAGGCAATGGGATAGAATGACCCTACTTGAGAGACTGAGTTCTCATTTGTGCAGTATGTAGATATTCCTGAATATCTTAAGTCAAACAATGGCTAATAAATGACAGCAATAACTGAGAACTCTGAATAAAAGGTATGAACTGTCAAAAATGGTAGGGAAAAAATAAAACCCACTGTGTCTATAAATCTCTATTTTCAACGTAAAACATATTCCCCCACAAAGAGAAATGAACATGAGGGTATGACCATAAAGGGCTATGATTGATTTCTTGGGTGACTAGTGGGAATCAGTCTCTTCTTTTTGAATCATACCTCATATGTCACAAGTCTAAGAGTCCTAGTGTCACTTAATGTCTGTACCCAGAAAGAACAAAATTTCCTTGAATTGCCTTTCTTTCTATACTTCATTTAAGAAAGCTAATTGTTTAGGGAATAGACATTCCATGGCTCATTGACTTAATAATACAGGAAATTCTTTTGAAATTTCACACTAGGAAGCCAAACTCCATCTAAAAGAACAATCCTCTGTTAATACACACTTGTGATAAAAAGTAGTCTTACTGATTATTAAAATGTAAACAGATAATGAATGAATTCAGTAACTATTCTTCCCCGCTGGAATATTTAGCCTTTGGGTAGCCTTAGATTCTCAACTATACAGAAAGTAAATTCTCAATAATGTGAAGCAAAGAGAAAATGCAAATAAAACATTTGTTCACCAACATCAATCTAGTTCAAAGACCTCCACCATAAGAAGGTTGATATGACACTTGTGAGGAATGTCTTTGTTCTATTATATTCCTTTTTTTTATTTTCACTACTTAGCATGGATTCCAGTAGTCCTGCAACACTTTTGTTCTCAATTGTTTGCTTCAGGAAATGGAAATTCAGAGTAAGGGAAAAAGTGTTGAAGTTACAGCTACTGTATCTAGAATTGTTTATAATCCTACGTACATCCAGGATTATGAGGCTATGTCTCATTTGTGAACATCATCAGTTGTGTTTTCCAGAAATAAAACAGTTGAAAAATCAGTGTTTTGTTGGTTGGTTAATATTTTAAGTCTGATTTAAGGAAACTATCGATTCTTGACCCAGCCTCTGCGGCACAGTCATTTCTAGCATGCCAGACTGCAGAGCTGGAAGCCACATGCTGACCCTGGTTCAAGTCCTCAGCCTAAAAACACACGAAGTATGTCTGTGCATGCCCAAGATTCTGGTCTGCTGGAGTACTGAAAGAGGAGGATTACGACGTGACTGAGCCCTGTAGAGGATGCTTCACTGTCTCTTTCTCTCTCTCTCTTCATTTGCACACATACTCTATCATGAATAATTTTTAAAAGAATTATTTATTCAACGTATTATGTATTTATTATTATTTTTTTTTAAATTCACTGTAGGGCACATGCATTCAAAAGAGAGAGGCGGGGGGTAAGTAAGAAAGCAAACTGCCAGCTCCAGGATTCGAACCATGGTCGACCATGTGGGAGTCCAGTGCCTCAACCACCATACCACCTGCTGGTCCCCATGAATAATTTTTAAAACGTCATTAAACACAGAAAAAGGGTCTATTAATTCCCATATTCAAAAGCAGAACAAAAAAGAACTTACATGCAATCCTCATCCTCTGACATTTTATATTGTAAGATAAGCCATGTTATCATAAACTAATAAGTGATGCATTCGTGTAAGACAAAGTAAAAGTATTATGATACTAATAGCACTGCTAATAAAAGCTATAATTCCTAGAAGTTTTGCTGGGTAACAGGTAATGCATTTAGTTCTTCACACGCATGACCTCATTTAGTCAGGGGGGTCATACAGATGATGTTATTCGCCCCATTTTTAGAGGAGAAATGTGAGGCTCAGAGACATGGAATAATCTACCTTTGGAGCCAATGAGATGGCTCATTTAAACCTAGAGTTCATTCTAAGTCATGTGAGTGTACTCTACCCATATGCCATTAAAACATGTCAAACCCAACTACAGATCAAATTTACATTTGGCCTTTGAGTGAGACTGGGGCAGAGAAATTGGAAACCAATCTAGTAGTGTACTATGGCAGTTAGAACGCTAAAATGATTCCCAACTCATGTCTTTGTATAATCCCTTCCCAGGGAGTGTACGTGGGATCTGAGAATGTGTTAGGATATCTCACTTTCTGTGGCAAAAGTAAACAGGCTTTTCTTATATAATGAAGACCTCAAATCAACCTTGGATTAACCAAAAGGAGATTCACTGGCATTTGAATGTGAACCCTTCGGTTAAAAAATGTACTTAAAATCTGTAAAGGAGGGCCAGCAGGTGTCGTGGCAGTTAAGGCACTGGATCCCACATGGCAGACTGCACTGTTTGAGTCCCGGACCCTGTAGTTTGAAACGTATGAAAGGCGTGTGTGTGTGTGTGTGTGTGTGTGTGTGTGTGTGTGCCCAAAATCCCAAGGGGAGAATAGAGAAGAAAGGATTATAGTGTGGTCATTCCTCCCCGAGGGTGCTTTCTCAGTTTCTCTCCCTCTCTCTCTTTCTCTTTCTGATTCTTATCAAAACAGTAAAGAAGGTTTTATTCAGGAAGGCTATTGGAATAGCAGAGAGAGATTGAGTTGAACTCTGAATGTAACAGGGATATCTGGGGAGATTCATGCCAAAGCAGAGGTAGGGAGGGGTGTCAGCAGATAGAAAATTATCAAGAGGAGACATCAAGGGTAGGGGGATTCTTGCTAAATTGGACTAACGATATTTTTGCTAAAGGCAGACCAAAAGCTCAGACATCAAAGACAGGGGATCAAGAACTTGATATGCTGTAAGGTGGGGGATTCTGCTGCGTTTTGTAGGATCGTCACTAACACGACATAGCAAGGATGAACACAGAAGTCTCAGGTCAAGGATTAATCATGAAAGGAGCGAAGAAGAGCCTGAGTAAAGTGTGGTCTAGGAGAGAGGTGTCAACCAAGAGACACAATGGCTTTGCAGAAGTAAGTTGACAGTATGTGAGAGAGGATATGAAAGGGGCCACATGGCTGGGACCTAAGACCTCTTCTAAGAGCTGAGAGTCATCCAAAACACTAAACATGCTGGTGCATTTCTAACTGGTAAGGCAGATTTTCTTGAGGAGAAAGACTTCAGAAATCAATACTACATAATGCTCTGAAATATGGTAAATAGAAGGCAATTTATAGATTGGCAATTGGAGAATGTTGCCTGGTAACATCGATTACAGTGCCTAAATGCTAAAACATAAAAATTAGAATTAATAAAAGAAAAGAAAGATAAGTTTAATTACCTAGGGACAAAATAACGACCGATATCTAGTGTCTGTGGGCCAGCAGGTGGCACAGTGGTCAAGACAGCTGGATCCACATGGCTGACTGTGTGGTTCAAGTCCAAGCCTTGGCTTGAAAAACACACTGGGCAGATGTACATGTGTGCCCAAAAATCCCGAGAGGAGAATGAAGGAGAAGGATTTGGGGCGGGGCCATCCTCCCTGGGGTTGATTTCTCACTTTCCATTTCTGTTTGTCTCTCTCTGTGTCTCTCTAGAAAAGGACGTGCAAAACAATAAATAAATAAATAAATAAATGAGAATATAGCTTCCAGAATGCCTGGGTATAGAGTGAATGTATGAAAGAGTCTTCAAAAAGTTCATGAAAAATGGAATTAAAAGTTCATTTTGGTGCAAAAGTGTTGAAATTCATATATAAGTTTCTCGTAATATGTATTTTCCACGAGCTTTTTGATGAATCCCCTCTCCCCAATATGAGGAAGTTAGTTTGAAATGCAAGTCTAGGGGACCAGCAGTTAGCATAATGGTTATGTCGCTGGACTCCCACGTAGTCGACCGCAGTTTGAGTCCTGGACCCGGCGGCTTAAACTCACGCCGGGCGCATGTGCATGCGTGCCCAAGATCCTGAGAGAAGAATGGAGGAGAAGGGATTGCAGCGTGGCCATCCCCCCTAGGGGGTGATTTCTCGCTTTCTGTCTCTGTCTGTCTGACGAGCGTACAGGCCCTATAGCAAAAACCTCTCCAAAAGAAAAAGAAAAAGAAATGCAAGTCTAGCTAAGTTCAATATTTCATTACTTTTATTTTATCTGACATGATAAATATATAGAGATCTTGAGACTTTCATATAGAAAAATAATACTGTGTTGTGACCAAAAATTTACATCTTAAAAAGTTCTTTCACCTTTTGGCTGAAATGTTAAAATAACACCTAATGCTTGTCTCCCATGTATTTCTAAAACTGCACAATCTTCCCTATTCTGATTTCTGGAGGCTCGAAGAAGGTGCCCTGAGCAGCTTCAAAACTTAAGATTTAATAGAGTCCATGACATCTACATTGGCATTAAATTTTATAGAGCAATAGGATATCACACTAAACCAGGGTCGTGGAAACTATATGGCAAAGGATTCATTAGAGAAAGACATAGCACGACGATGTTGCATCCGTAAAGCAAAATACAATCTATCCTTTACAAGTTGTGTCACTAACTATTTAGTGACACTGAGAAACTTTGCTGCTAGGCTAACTGAAAAGTAGGATCTCAATCTGAGGGCTATTTTGTTAAAAAAATAAAAAATAAAAAAAAAATCTGAAGGCATGAAAAAATAGAGTGACATAAAAGCAATAACTAGCTCCAGATAATGTATAATATTAATTTTTGTGTATCTTTTGCATGTGTGTACTTACCCATTAAGCTTCATAAGAAAACATAAGAATGTACAATGAACTAGGCAGTCATGAACAAAATGCAATCATTGAATCCTTTTCAGCTTCCAGATGCCCTGATTCTAAGTTCACATAGGGACATGGGCAGAGAGGAACATTCTTTGGTGTTCAGCCAATGATTATAGTTCACAATGTGTCATAAATGAAACAGTACTCAGTTTTCTAAGCTATAAATAGGGGTAGCCAAATCAGATGAGCTTTATGATCTCTTCCAGCTATAATGTTTTATAATTCCATACCCTGTGATTCACTGATACAGAGTCTTGCAGATTTTTAGATCTTGGTGGTATTTAGAAATTTCACTTTGTTTAAAAAAAAATACTCAAAAGATGCAGCTTTAGAAGCTTCTGTAAATGAAGGCGATAGGATGCAAACAGGCAGTTGTCTGGGGCTTTCAGAAGACTGTGGACACTGGAGTCGGATCGCTTACGTTCAAATCATGTCTCTGCTACTTACTAGATATGTGACTCAGGGCAAATTACTTAACCTCTCTGCTTCAATTTTCTCATCTAGGGATGATACTACTAAGTGCTGAACTCATAAGGTTGATGCGAAGATGAAATTGCTCAATACAGGTTCAATGAAGATTCGTCTTATTATTTTCTTCACTTGCTTAAGTAGGAAGAATAAAATGAGTCAAAGGAAAAACTTAGCCCACGGGGATTGAAGCAATTTATCCTGCATTAGTAAAGGGCGGGTAGGGACAATCTAAAATGTCTTGGCCAAAGCAACCTTATCAACTTGCATGATTGCTTCCTTTTTAAAATCGGATTATTTTATCTTTAGAAAAGTATAGAAGAAAAAAATATGTGGGCCTACGGCTAAAGATGGTAAAATAATTCTGAGATTCTAGCTGGGAGCAAAACTGATTCTGCACAGAAGTTGACTTTCCTTTAAGGCCATGCTCAAATGTCATTTTCTCTGTTAAGTTTTTCAAACATCGAAAAAAATGTACCATGTTGTCTGAAGTTAGCCTTTGTATTAGCACACGCAATACTTTTCATGGAATCTATGTCATAGAAAGGGTAAATATTGTACAGTTGCCAGGAAAATTATTCATAATTCATTTGATGCACATTTATATAATGCTTATGCTATGTCCCAACCCGGTTCTAAGTCCTTTCCAAACATGACTCACTTGATCCTTGGGAGATTGCAAAATATAGCTCATAATTCCTCCTAGTTGTGTGTGCACGTCTCTTCGTAATGTGACTTTGCTATAACTCCCAAGTCTATTTTTCCATCTCCCTTGGATGTGTCTTACACTTGGTGATTTGTTTTGACAGTACAATGCAGCAGAGGTGACATTTTGTAAGTCGAGTGTTGAAACTACAAGGGATCTTGCAACTTATGCTCTCACTTTCTCGTTATCCTGGATCGCCTACACTAGTCTCCTTGGAGATGGAAGGCCTCATGGAGAGGCAAACCAGCCACCAACGAGCACCATCTACCAGATAGGTGAGTGAAGTTCCTAGAGCATATAGGCCCAGAGAGATCATGGTGACCTTAACTGAGAGGTCAAGCACGAGCAGCAGCAAAATCACCCAGCTGATCACAACCACAGCCTTTGGAAAGTTCACTTTGTAGCAAAGACTAACACTCCCCATAATACTAATATGAACTAAATACAGTACCATTCCCCTTTTGTTTTTTGTTGCCTGGGACATGTTTGCTTTCTTGAGAGACAGAGACAGAGAGAGAGAGACAGAGAGAGAGACATCCCCCAACTGGACATGGTCATGACAAAATACTTTTTCTTCCATCTCTCCTTCTCAAGACTTTGGACAGCATGAGAAATAGGGATTAAAAAAATATATATATGGGGACCAGCAGTTAGCGTAATGGCTATGTCACTGGAGTCCCATGTAGTCGACCACGGTTTGAGTCCCAGACCCGGTGGTTTAGACTCACACCAGGCGCGTGTGCATGCGTGCTCAAGATCCCGAGAGGAGAATGGAGGAGAAGGGATTGCAGCGTGGCCATCCCCCCTGGGGGGTGGTTTCTCGCTTTCTGTCTCTCTGTCTCTCTCTGTCTGTCTGGCGAGCGCACGCACTCTATAGCAAAAACCTCTCCCCCCCCAAAAAAAAATGTATGTATATATAAATACACACACACGCACACACGTAGCATGTTTTCTTTCTTTTTTATTTCCTTTCTCAAGCAAGCAGAGCCAGGATTTGAACTATAGTCGGCCTTTTGGCATCCAGCTCCCAATGCACCATTCTTAACCACTGCACTATAAGGAAAGCACTACTATCATCCTCATTTTACAAATGAAATTACCCCAAGTTCTACAAGTCGCAAGAGGACAGAGGGGAACATAAGTTCTCTTTCATACACACTAATGAATCTAATGCACGAATACCAAGTGCTGCTTCAAAGTGCACCCATCAGTGTCTTAGCCATAGTAAGTGTCTGACGAATATCTGTCATGAATAAATCCTTGGGGGGGGGGTATTATTAACCCTTGTTTAGCTGGTCATCCCCTTTCTTTTGCAAATGAGTCCTTCACATTTCTTATTTCTGTTTCTCCATTGTACATTCCATAGGTCATATACTATGACAAAGAACAACCTCATGGCCATCAGAAGTGGTGATAGTAAAGTAGAAAAACATATAGAAATGAATCTACTTTTTTGCTGCCTCCTTCATGTTTTGATTCAGTTTCTGGGGACTTCGGTGACAACTGCCTTAAAATGTGACAGCCTCTGAAAGGAGAAGATAGGTTGGTAAAAGGCATACAGGCAGAATGATAAGTCATAGACTCAGGGATAACAAGTTTTGAGCATAAATATGTGGCAGAAAAATGAGGTTACCTATAGTAGGTAACCACTTGGACTTGACCTACACAGAGAAAAGTCATGAATTCTTTATTATGTTCCCACATAGATATATCTATTTTTATTGCTTGAATAGCATATATGGAAGTTACTTTACTTAATTTCACAGAGACAATTCTGGATTACACATGAACCTCAAGTGCTGATAAGAGTCCACACACTTGATTTATAATTAAATGAGTCAATATCACAAATCCAGGGTACACTGAATATCAGGACCTCTGACCTATTCAGATGCTAATGTCTCATTGAAGTACTCAGTTATTGCCTTAGGAAAATCGGGTTTATGGTAGAATCACTGATGCCATCCCCAGGAGGTTGAACGTTAAAGAACAGTGCAGGGGCCAACAGTTAGCATAATAGCTATGTTGCTGGACACCCACATACTGGACCGCGGTTTGAGTCCCAGACCCAGTGGCTTAAAACTCACGCCGGGTACGTGTGCGTGCATGCCCAAGATTCCGAGAGGAGAATGGAGGAGAAGGGATTGCGGCGTGGCCATCCCCCCTGGGGGGTGATTTCTCACTTTCTGTCTCTCTGTCTCTCTCTGTCTGTCTGGCACACGTGCCCTATAGTAAAAACCTCTCCAAAAAGAAACAAACAAACAAACAAAAAAAAAAACAGAGCAAACACCAGAAAGGCAAGACATATTTAG
This sequence comes from Tupaia belangeri chinensis, assembly GCF_000334495.1. Taxonomy (NCBI): domain Eukaryota; kingdom Metazoa; phylum Chordata; class Mammalia; order Scandentia; family Tupaiidae; genus Tupaia; species Tupaia belangeri. The sequence goes on from NW_006208732.1 coordinate 1,136,584, forward strand.
GGAGAGAAGATGCACCAAAAATAAAATGTTAATATATATGTCCTATCCTTTTCTCTCCACTCTCCTCCTAGAGGTGTGTCTTGGGGGATGTTGGAGGGAAGAAAGAGACCATAAATTTAGCAAAATGAATTCACTTCAAACTTGAGAAAAAGTGGGAAATCAATTAATCATAGTTTAAAAATGTTCCTACCTGGAAAAACCTTCAGACTCCAGATGGGACTTGCAATGCTTAATTTTAGATGATGCATGCTACGTAGCCACCTGCCTGTTAGTTTCATTGTAGGATAAGAAGATCAGAAATCTACAGGTAGAAGCAAGACGATGAGATGGGGAGAGAATCAGACAGTATAATAATTTGAAGTACCACATCCAAAAAGAGAAGATAAAGTTTATATATATATATATTTTTTTTTTTTTGAGAGGTTTTTGCTATAGGGCATGTGTGCTCGCCAGAAAGACAGAGACAGAAAGACAAAAGGCAAGAGATCATCCCCCAGAAGGGATGGCCTAGCCGCAATCCCTTCTCCTCCATTGTCCTCTCAGGATCTTGGGCGCACACGCACACGTGCCCAGCGTGAGTTCAAGCCACCGGTTCCGGGACTCGAACCGCGGTCGGCTACATGGGAGTCCAGCAACATAGCCATTATGCTAACTGCTGGTCCCAAGATATCACAAAGTTTAAGAGACTTGAAAACTGGCAATGTGCCAATAATTCTGAGAGCCTTGACTTAGAACTAATATTCTCAACTACCTACATTTTTATAATAATGAAAATAAAAATAAAGTATGTTTAAAAAATAAAAATAACTTATTACTGTTTAATAAAATGATAAAAAGCAAAAGGACAACAATTTGGTATGTATTGTTCGTGGAAAGAAAACAGGTCCATATAATCTCGGAATTCTAAACTATAGAGCTTGATTTTGGTACAGAAAATGCTAAAGCAAACATCATTAAAGAGAAATTAATACTCAATGTGAAATTATTAATCCTCAATATGAAAGACAAGAGTATTTAGTCATTCAAAATTACTTTAAGACTCTAGATCTTCAAAAGGTACTAAAATGCTCAACTGTTCAACATAACCATGAGGACTAGAATACTTGCAGGTGGAATTGCAAAAGCTATATTGATGTTTGAGAAACTATGAAAAACAAGGAATATATTGAAAGGTTTTTTAATTATTATTTAAAGAGTGCAAAAGAGGAAGTTGTCTTCACAATCTTATCAGCCGTACACATATTTGCTGTATGGTTCATTCCCAGTCTTGCCATTTATTTTGACTATAGTTGGAATGACTGCTGATTATCCACATCTAAAAAGAATCGGCTGCCCCATTTTTGTTTATTTAAGATTTACAATGGATGGGAACCAGCAGTTAGCGTAATGGCTGTGTCGCTGGACTCCCACGTAGTCGACCGCGGTTCGCGTCCCGGACCCAGTGGCTTAAAACTCATGCTGGGTGCGTGTGCGTGCGTGCCCAAGATCCTGAGAGGAGAATGGAGAAGGGATTGCAGCGTGGCCATCCCCCCTGGGGGGTGATTTCTCGCTTTCTGTCTCTCTGTCTCTCTCTGTCTGTCTGGCGAGCGCACTTGCCCTATAGCAAAAACCTCTCAAAAAAAAAAAATTTACAATGGTGCCAAATATATGTCTATTTTGAAAAGAGAAAGAACTACAGATATTTTTTGATGCTTACAGGAAATACTCAGGAGAAATCTTTCCATATATATGAAATATGCATGATATATAAACTATATAATCTGTAATTTACAGTATCAATCATTTCTTTGAGAATTTTTTTAAAATGAAAAATTTTATAATAAAATAATTCTAAATATTTGTTTTGCTTACTAAAAACTCTCTGAGTTTACATATAGTATAAAGTAATAGAAACCACGCTCAAATATTTGCTGTCATATTTATGTTATCTACAATACCACATTTTATGTCTCAAGCACTTCTGAGCGAGCACTATCAATGCTTTCTTTAGTAATTTAGGATTTCTCTCTCACAAGCAGTAACTTAAGGATATTAGGTAAAGATTGACTACATGGGAATCAGCAGTTAGCGTAATGGCTATGTCGCTGGACTCCCACGTAGTCAACCGCGGTTCGCATCCCGGACCCAGTGGCTTAAAACTCACACCGGAGAATGGAGGAGAAGGGATTGCGGCATGGCCATCCCCCCCGGGGAGTGATTTCTCGCTTTCTGTCTCTATATCTCTCTCTGTCTGTCTGGCAAGCGCACGTGTCCTATAGTGAAAACCTCTCCAAAAAAAAAAAAAAAAAGATTGACTACACAATTTTCCCATTTTTTCTTTCCTTTATCTTCTCATTTTAAGAAACAAAGAAACACACTGGTCAATCTTCTTGTTATCAAAATAACATCTTTATTAAAGTATATGATATTAGTAAATTACATTTGATCATAAATTTGATTTCTTGTCTCCTCTGAAGGTAGCTTTATTTAAACATTTGATTCACCTACACTGTGCCCTTTAAGTTTTTCTTCCATTTCTTAATATCATTGAACAGGTATTATAATAAAGATTCTTATAGTATTGACTACTTACCTTTATTATTATCAAATCAGTACACAACTTAATAAATCTTCATGTCTCAAGTTCTCAAAAACCTTATACTTCATTCACTGATCCAGCCTAAGACTTTTCACAATGACCTCTTCCTTTTCTCACTGGGTAAAAAAACAACAACAACAAAAACAAAAACAAAAACAACTTCCAACACAGAGTTAGTTGTCCATGTTTTCTGTTAGATTATTTTGCATAGGTTTTATTTTTCCATTGAAATATTCCTATCTGGGTGGAGTCAACGCAAGGACGGTTGTGTACAGTTCAGATTCAGGGAGATCAGCTGTTGGTTTGCCCAATTACCACTTTGTTTTTGGCTTATCTCATTTTTTTAAAATCACAAAGTGCAAATATTCTGTAGAATCTCCTTGTTAATTTGCCTTGATTTTCCAAAAGCTCTGGCCACGTGCTTAAATTCACCCACATAACACTTCCTGTTTCTACATCTAGGCTACATATGTCATTTTTAACCAAGCCAAACTTGTTTATTGGAATGAATTTATTCATTTGATGTTAAAAGCATTGCAGACAACAAAAACATTATGACATATTCTGGGGAGAAGGGCTTGCCTGTTGTCGTTGAAACATCATCACTTTGAGTCCAAGCTTTGTTGTATATTGGTACATAGCAAAAGGTAAGGCCAAGCTATCGGGTTTACAAAAATCTCTTCTCTTCACTCCTTCCTCCTTGTAATCGTTTTAGGTAAGGCCTCACCATTCCTCGTCTAATTTACGTCACATCCTCTTTTTTATTTTTCCTTTCTAACTCTGCGTGACTACCATCTCCAGATCCTTCTTTGTCCTCTTGCCTTCATTTCCTTCCTACTCATCAGCACCTACCAGCTTGGTCTTTCTCCTCCGCTTTACGGAAGAATGGTTGCCTTCTGCTCACACATCAGCAAACCGTGAAGAGAAGACAGAACCCAAAACCAATGATCTCAAGTGGAGAAGAGTAGAGGCCAGGCAGAGGTGGGTCATGGCACCCAGGAATCACAGCCTCTTAACACACCATCCCTCCTTCAATATTCATCTCTTAAAATTTAGCTACCCTGGTATAGCCTATATCAAATCCAGAACTAATCATGCCACTTAAATGCTTAATGCATTTTAAAGGCTTTCTGTGACAAGTCTCTTTGGGACCTGCACTTTGTCCCCTCAGGCTTCATCCCCAACCCTTTCTACACTTGAAAAGTTAACCAGTTACTTTCCAGAATATATTCACATTTCTTTCTCATATCTCTTGTCTTTGACATTGCAGTTGCTCTGTCTGAGTGTTTGTCACACTCTTCTTCTGGCCGATTCTTTAAGGTTCTTTAAGAATGAAACTCAGAAATGACCTCCCTAAGAAAGCTTTCATGGCCCTCTTACCTTTCTGCTGGGCCATGTTCATATAACAGCCTCTGAATGGCTCATTAGACAAATTGTCGGAGAGGAAAATAAGTTTTGATCTATTTCTACATCTCTCTCACTGAGTTGTGAGTCCCTTGAAGTTAAATGTGATGTGTTCATGTGTAGTGCACATGCAGTGTTTCTCAATGTAAGTGCTACCAACTTAAAATGCTGGAAGAGATCATTCCTCTTTATGTGAAATGTTTTCAACATTCCAAAATATTTAGCATTCTTAGCCCCAACTCAATAAATGTTCGTAAGACTACACATCAAATTTCCAAATGCCTATGTTGAGGGTGCTATTAACATTAGTTAAAAACCGTTATTCCAATGTGTGGTAGAAAGAAGGCACTCAAACATTTAT
>NW_006208732.1:1141816-1162111 GCF_000334495.1 Tupaia belangeri chinensis
ACAAAAAAAAAAAAAAAAAACTTTGGAGCCAGCAGGGTGGTTAAAGTGCTAGACTCCCACCCACATGGCTGACCACAGTTCAAGCCCCAGACCCAGCAACTTGAAAATCATATTGGGTACGTGTGCACACGTGCCCAAAATCCTGAGAGGAGAATGAAGGAGAAGGGATTGCAGAGTAGCCATCCCCCCATGGGGTGATTTCTCACTTTTCTTCTCTCTGTCTCTAGTTCTCTCTTTCTAGAGAGCACACGTGCCCTATGGCAAGAAAAACAAACAAACCCACAAAACCACTCCTACTCTCCCCAACTCTCCACCCTGAACTCTGTTAGCTCCTGCAATAACTTATTTCCTACTCTCCCTATACTTCAGCCTTAGTGGCTCAATTTTCTCACCTCTCAGCCCTGCCTTTCCCCCAGCACCCCACCCTTAGCACTGAAAACCCTAGCCTGGAAACAGGTTCTAAGAAACGAGTATCACATTTAGGCAGATGATCTTCTGTCATATACTGCATGTCTGATCTTTGGGCTGACTACTTAGCTTCTTCAGTTTAATCTTCCACTTGCAGAATAAGTATTCATTTAACCTCAGAAATTTAGAAATTTAGAAAAGGCTAATTATGTCCAAATAATTAAACTAGGACTCATTTGTTAGGTTGTCCCAGGAAGATGTTCAAGTTTACCCCCTTGTTTTCCAATATTTTAACATTGAAAGCTGAAGGGAACCAGCAGTTAGCGTAATGGCTATGTCGTTGGACTCCCATGTAGTCGACCGCGGTTCGCATCCCGGACCCGGTGGCTTAAAACTCACGCTGGGCGCGTGTGCATGCGTGCCCAAGATCTCGAGAGGAGAATGGAGGAGAAGGGATTGTGGCGTGACCATCCCCCCTAAAGGTGATTTCTCGCTTTCTGTCTCTATGTCTCTCTCTCTGTCTGTCTGGCGAGCGCACGCGTCCTATAGCAAAAATCTCTCTAAAAACAAAAACAAACTAACAAACAAACAAAATAAAAAACATTGAAAGCTGAATAATCATCTACAATCAAAGTACACCCAAGCTGGATTAGTGAGCCTCTTACTAGAGCCAGATTGTTGGGTTATGGGAAAGGTCATGATACGTTCTTGCATGGAAAAACATGTCAAGACTTTTCCAACAACCCAATACTTTCCTGAGAGCCAGATTACTTAGTCCAAAGGCCTGAGATCCAGGAGAGCATATATGTAAATCCAAGTCCAGGGATGGGAGACCAATTTCCAACTCAAATAGGGAGGCAGAAAGCAAAGGGCAAATATCTTCTTTCCCCACTTATTAAGGTCCTCCATGAATGGGATGATGCCCATTCACAGAGGGGAGGGCAGTCACTTTATGAGTTCACAGATTCAAATGCTAATTTCATCTAGAAGCAACTCGGACACACCCACTTTAATCTGGGCACCTCACAAGGCAAGGTCAACTTGACACAAGATGAACCACTGAGGTAACTTTCTAGAATCACCTAATGATCTTTACCTCCTAACGTGGCCATTCTTATGTGTCCTTGACCTCAGTTAATAAGGTAGGACCATTTACCAAGTTACCCAAAACAGAAACACAGATTTCTCTCTCTTCTTCATCCTTACTTTCATGTTTCACAAGAATCTTACATGTGTCATGCTCAAAACTGAATTCTTGGCTCAGTGTAGGGGACAGCCTGTGGTGTGCTGGACGATAGTGATAAAGGCACACGGTTGACGACAGGTTCGACTCCCCAGGTCTTCCTGAAAGCATGCTGGATCAAGTGCACTGGAACTCAAGTTCCTGGAAAGACAGAGGCTGGAGAAAGGGGACTGCAGCAAGATGCAAGCCTGTTGAGGGTTCTCTCTCTCTCTCCTCTCTCTCTCATATCCACATACTCACTATTATTAACAAAAGAAAAGTCAAACACTTCATCTTTTCCCCATATCTATCTTTCCTCAAATCTTCATGTCTTTTCAGTCCCCATAGTCAGAAACTGACAATATAGGGGCCAGCAGGTGGCATGGTGGTTGAGATTCTGGCCTCCCACATGACTGACTGCAGTTCAAGTCCTGGGCCAGGCAGTTTGCTTTTTCACTTTCCCTCTCTCTCTTTCATCAAATTTTAAATAATAATAATTCAATCTAATTTTTAAACAAGATACTGACAATATTTCTATCTATGAAAGTGACAATCATACATATGTTAAGTCTTCAAGCTTAATTGAAAAACCTATATAAACCTATATATCATCTAATTCAGAAATTTATAAACAAATATCTGGGGTCTTTAAAAGAACTCATAGAGCATGAATTTTGTTTTTAATTGTGAATGTCCATATTTTTTGCACTAAGAAACTAGTCATTGAATTCCATTTTCCATGACCATTCTGAAATCCCTTCACACGCAGTCAATTATATTCAATTGCTTCATATTGCCTACATGCTTCTTTACAAGCTGCTTCCAGATCATGTTTCTCCTACTTTCTAGAAGCTCCCACATTCGAATGTTACCTATTACTATTTTTATTTAACTCCTACATATTTTAATATCATTGTCTCCACTTCTGAATATTTTAGCTTTTGGCTCATGGCTATTTTCTCAGTATAACGTCAGTCGTTGTCCTTGACAATTTCGATATTCATGGGGATGACATTTTTAATACTTAGTTCTTAACAATATCGATTTTGCCTTTTTTTAGTGATTGTCTAGTGTTTGTTATATGCATTTATAATTGATCCAAATTCACTGATAAATCACTATTACCATGACACTGATACTGTTAGTACCTTATAAGGAAGTATTCCTAATTCTTCCCTCCTTTCACTTGGAGCATCACTATAATTCATTTCTTTTGGACATTACCTGTATTCATCAAATATATTATCTTGAATACACCATTATCTTGACCAACTTCTTACTGAACAAATAATTATGTTTGAACAAAGCAGTTAAAGATTGTTATTTTGTACAAATATATTTGTTATGTCAATCATGAATGAGAAAAATAGAGGATTTCATTTTACCTTTACTTATTTCTCTAATACTCCCCTTTTTTTTATGTAGATCCTAGTTTCTAAGCTATATTATTGATATTCTCTCTGAAAAACCTCTTTTACCATTTCTTGCAAGGCAGGTCCAGTAGCAACAAATTCTCCCAATTTTTGTTTGTTAAAGAATGTCTTTATTCCTCTCTTTTTTTTTTTTTTTTTTTTTTTTTGGAGAGATTTTCGCTATAGGGTGTGTGCGCTCGCCAGACAGACAGAGAGAGACATAGGGACAGAAAGCGAGAAATCACCCCCCAGGGGGGATGGTCACGCCGCAATCCCTTCTCCTCCATTCTCCTCTCGGGATCATGGGCACGCACGCACACGTGCCCGGCGTGAGTTTTAAGCCACCGGGTCCGGTACGCGAACCGCGGTCGACTACGTGGGAATCCAGCGACATAGCCATTACGCTAACTGCTGGTTCCCTTATTCCTCTCTCTTTTGAAGAATAATTTCACGGGATACAGGATTCTAGGCAGGTGGCTTGATACACGTGGGTGTAGTCTAGACATTCCTCTGCTTCATGTTCTCTGAATGTCCTGAGTCTATGGTTTGGTGTCTGGCGAAAGTTTTGGGAAACTCTCAGTTATTATTATTTCAAATATTTTTTTCTCTTTATTTTCGTTAACAGATTCACATTATGCATATGTTACAACTGGTACATGTCTAGTATACTTGGATATTCTGTTTCCTTTTTTTTTCATTTTTTTTATTCTCTTTGCTTTTCAGTTTTGGAAATTCCTATAGATACGAAATTCTTTCTTCAGTCTACTATTGAAGCCAATAAAGGCATTCCTATTCCTGTAACACGCTTTCGATCTCCAGCACCTTTTGTTGGTTCTTAGTCGAGATTTCCAGTTTTAGATTTATATTACCCATCTATTTAGGCATGCTGTCTATTTTATACACTCAAGCATATTAATCATAGTAGTTTTACGTTCGTGGTCTTACAACATCCCTGCTTGCTCTTTCTCTTCCAATTGTGGTGGTGGCGAGACGGAGCCTGGGCTTTTGTTTGTTTTGATATGCATGCGTGTGTGTGTGCTGCACATATGGTGTGGTTTTTAGACAGCATCTCGCCATGTCACAGTCCTCGTTAGTCTGTCTCTTAAGTAGCTGGGACTACAGGCATGTGCCACCAAGCCCAGACTCTGGAGCTGACTGCTTTGAGGTGGGCTAGGAGTCAAACATGGACCAGAGAACGACAGTGAGAGAGAAAGAGAAGGAAAGTGAGAAAGTAAGCCACCAGGTCCAGGACTAGAACCACAGTCAACCATGTGGGAGTCCAGCGCCCTTAACCCCCATGCCACCTGCTTGTCCCAAAGTAGATCACCACCTCTAGAAAAGAAATTGAAAAGAAATTTCAATTATTTCTTTCTGATAAATCAACTACCAAAAAATGTTTTAACTTTACCAGGACCTAAAAATAATTGACAATATGTTTTTTAACTGTCCCTTATCACTGGAATATGTTTAATTTTTGTTTTACTGTTTAGTACATGGTCCATATAATCTCTTGTATATCTAGGCAATATTCATATCTTCTCATTTTTCCAAGTTATTGAAAAACTTCAATCCTAATTAAAACCCAGTTGTGTTTACTTTCTGTTCATTGACAACAATTGGACATTATTAAAGAAAATGCCTACTCAGTACCTCTACTCTGATATCTAAGAGAGATCTCAGGTTCAGTAGAATCAAAAGAGAATTTCTTCTTTTGCCTTTTAATGTACCTTCTTTGTATTTTCTCTATCTCTGTAAAGTTTCTCTGCATCTTTCCTGTTACTTAGATTGAAACTTTTGGTTCAAAAATCCAAATCACCATCCTTCTCTCCAGAATTATTTCAATGAACTTTTTTTTTTGAGAGGTTTTTGCTATAGGGCATGTGCACTCTCCAGACAGAGAGAGACAGAGAGATAGAAAGCGAGAAATCACCCCTCAGAGGTATAGCCACACCTCAATCCCTTCTCCTCCATTCTCCTCTCAGGATCTTGGGCATGCACACATACATGCCTGGCATGAGTTTCAAGCCACCAGGTCCAAGACGTGAACCATGGTCGACTACATGGGAGTCCAGCGACAGAGCCATTACACTAACTGCTAGTCTCTATTTCAATGAACTTTCAAGCAGCCTATCTGCTTTTACCCTCAGTAGCTCTATAATATATTCAGTGATGAAACCAAAAAGATCCATTAAATTTGGCCCAGATATGGCATTCTTCTACCAAGATCATGTCTTACTCTGCTATAACAAAACATGGTCATTTGAATGGCCAAAATAAACGATAGAAATTTGTTTCTCACTGTTCTAAAGGCTGGAAAGCCCCAAGTCAAGGCACTGAGACATCTAGTGTCTGCTGAGACAGCTAGTGTCTGCTGAGAACCTGTTCCTCTCCCAGGGTCCTTACACAGTGGAAAGCATTATCGTTCTCCAGGGTCTTTGTTTTTACCATAAAGACTTGACTCCTTCATGACATAATCACCCCTGAGAGCTCCATCTCTTACCACTTTGGGGATCAAGTATCAACACATGAATTTGAGGGAATTAACCATACCCTAGCACTACTAAGTCAAGATCGCTAAGGTCTCCCCACTCACCAGTGTAACATGACACTATAACTTCTCTGCTCTATTTTCTCCCAGACTTTCCCTCCTACGCCTGTTCTAGTCACACGGGCCATTTCACTCTTAATATGTTAGTATGTTCCTGTTTCAGGGTCCTCGCATTTGTGCTTTCTTCTGACTAGAATTCTATTGTCTTAACTCTTTTTTTTTTTTTTGTTTTTTTTTTTTTGAGAGGTTTTTGCGATAGGGCATGTGCGCTCGCCAGAAAAACAGAGAGAGACAGAGAGACAGAAAGTGAGAAATCACCCCCAGGGGGGATGGCCATGCTACAATCCCTTCTCCTCCATTCTCCTCTCGGGATCTTGGGCACACACATACACACGTTCAGCATTGAGTTTAAGCCACCGGATCCGGGACTCAAACCACGGTCGACTACATGGGAGTTCAGCGACATAGCCATTACATTAACTGCTGGTCCCCATCTGTTGTCTTAACTCTTCAAATAGAATTTTCTTTAACTTTCAAAAATATTTTTAATATATTTTATTTTTTAGAACAGTTTTAGGCTTACATAAAAGTGAACTGGAAGGTAGGTAGTTTCCAAATACCTTCTTAACTGCTCTAACACCCAGTTCCCTCTATTATTAGTATCTTACATTATATCCTTCATATGTTATAATCGATGTATTAATATTGATAAAGTATTCACTTCAGTCTATAGTTTACATATTTTGCGTACAGGTTCACCATTTTTGTTGTAAATTCTAGGGATTTTTCAAAAAATTTTAATGACATTTTCACCATTATAATATCAAACAGAAGAGTTAACTGTCCTAAAATGATTTTTTGTTTAATTTACTCACTTCTCTCACCTACCCTCTGAACCACTGGCAATCACTAATCTTTTTTATTGTCTCTCTAATTTTGTCTTTTCCAGAATGTCAAATATTTGGAATTGTGCAGTATGTAGTCTTTTCAGATGGACTTTCTTTAGCTCATCAATATAAATGTAAGATTTCTTCATGTACTTTTCTGACTTGATAGCTCATTTCTTTTTATACTTAAGAGTCCATTGCATCAATGTGCTGTTCTTTGCATACCCTCTCATTTATTGAAGGGATCTTGGTGGCTTCCAAGTTTTGGCCAGTATGAATAAAACTGCTATGAACATTCATTTCCAGAATTTTCTATGAGCATAAGTGTTTGACTCACTTGGATAAATGACAAGGAACATAATTTTTGGATTGTATAGATAGGCTATGTTTAGTGTAATAGGAATTATGAAATGACTTTCCTAAGTTTTTCTTAACTTTTTTTTTTCTTTGAGAGGTTTTTGCTATAGGGCACGTGCGCTCACCAGACAGACAGAGACAGAGAGATAGAAAGCAAGAAATCACCCCCCAGGGGGGGTGCAATCCCTTCTCCTCCATTCTCCTCTCGGGATCTTGGGCATGCACGCACACACGCCCTGCGTGAGTTTTAAGCCACCGGGTCTGGGACGCGAACTGTGGTTGACTACATGGGACTCCAGCGACATAGCCATTACGCTAACTGCTGGTCCCATTTTTCTTAACTTTTTAAAGCCTTCATTTAAGTAGCACCTTCCCAGCCATTTTTTTTCTAAGCATTATATTTAACACTATAAACACTGTCCCTGTACCAGGACCCTAACACTTGCTACACACTAAGCATTTATATCCCCCCAACATTCATATGTTGAATCTTGATCTCAGCTGTAACAGTAAATGAAAGTGGGACTTTAGGAGGTGATTAAATCATGAGGGTAGAACCTTCATGAATGGGATTAGTATCTTTAGAAAAGAAAACCCAGTCAGAGAGCTCCCTCAACCCTTCTGACATGGGAGGACACACTGGGTAGATGGCTGTCTACGAGTTGGGGATGAGGCCCTTACCAAACACTGATCTCCTGGTGACTTGATCTCGGACTTTTCAGCTTCCAGAGTTATGATCAATCAGTTTCTGATTTTTATAATTTATTTAGTCTGTCATAGCAGCCTGAATGGATTAACATAATACTCTGTGCCCAGTGTGTTACTCAAAGCACTGATCAATATGTAACATACTATAGATCTTACTCATGGAGGTATCTGACTTTCTCACATCTAATGCCACTAGGCTATTATTTGCATGAGAGTAGGGGTATTTTTTACTTTTTTCATTTTTTTAAAATGTTCTATGCCAAAGCTTAAGACAGTAGATCACAAAGGCTATTTAAAAAATATTTCTTGGGACCAGCAATTGGTGTAATGGCTATGCCAGTGGACTCTGATGTAGTCGACCGCAGTTCGAGTCCCAGACTCGGCAGCTTAAACTAACTCTAGGTGCGTATGCATGCATGCTCAATGTTCCTAGAGCAGAATGGAGGAAAAGGGATTGCAGCATGGCCATACCCCCTGGGGATTGATTTCTGGCTTTCTTTCTCTCTGTCTCTCTCTGTTTTTCTGGCAAAGGGCATGTGCGCTCGCCAGAAAAACCGAGAGCGACAGAGAGACCGAAAGTGAGAAATCACCCCCAGGGGGGATGGCCATGCTACAATCCCTTCTCCTCCATTCTCCTCTCGGGATCTTGGGCACACACATACACACGTTCAGCATTGAGTTTAAGCCACCGGATCCGGGACTCAAACCACGGTCGACTACATGGGAGTTCAGCGACATAGCCATTACATTAACTGCTGGTCCCCATCTGTTGTCTTAACTCTTCAAATAGAATTTTCTTTAACTTTCAAAAATATTTTTAATATATTTTATTTTTTAGAACAGTTTTAGGCTTACATAAAAGTGAACTGGAAGGTAGGTAGTTTCCAAATACCTTCTTAACTGCTCTAACACCCAGTTCCCTCTATTATTAGTATCTTACATTATATCCTTCATATGTTATAATCGATGTATTAATATTGATAAAGTATTCACTTCAGTCTATAGTTTACATATTTTGCGTACAGGTTCACCATTTTTGTTGTAAATTCTAGGGATTTTTCAAAAAATTTTAATGACATTTTCACCATTATAATATCAAACAGAAGAGTTAACTGTCCTAAAATGATTTTTTGTTTAATTTACTCACTTCTCTCACCTACCCTCTGAACCACTGGCAATCACTAATCTTTTTTATTGTCTCTCTAATTTTGTCTTTTCCAGAATGTCAAATATTTGGAATTGTGCAGTATGTAGTCTTTTCAGATGGACTTTCTTTAGCTCATCAATATAAATGTAAGATTTCTTCATGTACTTTTCTGACTTGATAGCTCATTTCTTTTTATACTTAAGAGTCCATTGCATCAATGTGCTGTTCTTTGCATACCCTCTCATTTATTGAAGGGATCTTGGTGGCTTCCAAGTTTTGGCCAGTATGAATAAAACTGCTATGAACATTCATTTCCAGAATTTTCTATGAGCATAAGTGTTTGACTCACTTGGATAAATGACAAGGAACATAATTTTTGGATTGTATAGATAGGCTATGTTTAGTGTAATAGGAATTATGAAATGACTTTCCTAAGTTTTTCTTAACTTTTTTTTTTCTTTGAGAGGTTTTTGCTATAGGGCACGTGCGCTCACCAGACAGACAGAGACAGAGAGATAGAAAGCAAGAAATCACCCCCCAGGGGGGATGGCCATGCTGCAATCCCTTCTCCTCCATTCTCCTCTCGGGATCTTGGGCATGCACGCACACACGCCCTGCGTGAGTTTTAAGCCACCGGGTCTGGGACGCGAACTGTGGTTGACTACATGGGACTCCAGCGACATAGCCATTACGCTAACTGCTGGTCCCATTTTTCTTAACTTTTTAAAGCCTTCATTTAAGTAGCACCTTCCCAGCCATTTTTTTTCTAAGCATTATATTTAACACTATAAACACTGTCCCTGTACCAGGACCCTAACACTTGCTACACACTAAGCATTTATATCCCCCCAACATTCATATGTTGAATCTTGATCTCAGCTGTAACAGTAAATGAAAGTGGGACTTTAGGAGGTGATTAAATCATGAGGGTAGAACCTTCATGAATGGGATTAGTATCTTTAGAAAAGAAAACCCAGTCAGAGAGCTCCCTCAACCCTTCTGACATGGGAGGACACACTGGGTAGATGGCTGTCTACGAGTTGGGGATGAGGCCCTTACCAAACACTGATCTCCTGGTGACTTGATCTCGGACTTTTCAGCTTCCAGAGTTATGATCAATCAGTTTCTGATTTTTATAATTTATTTAGTCTGTCATAGCAGCCTGAATGGATTAACATAATACTCTGTGCCCAGTGTGTTACTCAAAGCACTGATCAATATGTAACATACTATAGATCTTACTCATGGAGGTATCTGACTTTCTCACATCTAATGCCACTAGGCTATTATTTGCATGAGAGTAGGGGTATTTTTTACTTTTTTCATTTTTTTAAAATGTTCTATGCCAAAGCTTAAGACAGTAGATCACAAAGGCTATTTAAAAAATATTTCTTGGGACCAGCAATTGGTGTAATGGCTATGCCAGTGGACTCTGATGTAGTCGACCGCAGTTCGAGTCCCAGACTTGGCAGCTTAAAACTCATGCCAGGCACATGTGTGTGCGTGCCCAAGATACTGAGCGGAGAAGGGAGGAGAAGGAATTGCAGCGTGGCCATCCCCCCTAGGGGGTGATTTCTTGCATTCTGTCTCTCTGTCTTTCTCTGTCTTTCTGGCAAGTACACGCGTCCTATAGCAAAAACCTCTCAAAAAAAAAAATTTCTTGAACAAGGAGCCTGACTATGTAGCAGTAACACAGTGTTCTGCAATGCTGACCCACATGGGAAGGTTCTAGACACATCTGGAGAGCTCCTTGAGGATGCCAAGCAGGTGTGCTCATAGCCATGATCCAGGGATGGCTGAGATGAGTTTGGATCACGGCGTCAAGATAATGTTGGGGTGCTTATCTCTCTGTTTCTCCCTCACTCATGGAAAAAGAAAGAAAAAAATTGAAGTGTGTGTGTACACACATATATGTATTTGTTGAACAGCTGAATAAATTCGAGGGCACATAATTAATTATCAGTAACAGTGAAGGGCCTGAGATGTTACCATACTTAACAAGCTAACAAGTTAGTTTGTCATGCTTTCATGAATGCTGGCAGAAGATACGAGACCTCTGTGTCAGAGACAAAAGATTTTACCATGTGCTGCACAGACAACAGTTGAGCATCATGTTCATCATGACTCTCCTTGTTCCCCAAGTCCAATGAAACCAGTACTAAGATGGGTTAAGTGTCTGTTGCATGTGCTTTGTATTTGCAGGCATGACAACAGCATAGAAGGCTAGTCTTTTACAATGGGACTATAAACAAATCCTTTCAGACTTTTGCTCTGGATAAAGATAGTTTGTTATCCTGAGCACTAAACAACACTTATCTCTGCTTGAATCTGTTTGATCACATCCTTGAAAAGACAGTTCACAAAATTTGTCAGTGCCTTGGCAAAGTGCAGAAACAGAAGGTTACCCCTGTATCGATCCACCTCAGTGTAATCTTCCGCAGGGATTTCAGACCATCCCTGGCATTCCAAACTATGCAGAGATTTTCAACCACATCAGGCTACTTTATGTCTTCATGTCCTTTCCCTGGAGCATCGTTTAATATCCTATCGTCAAGGCTGGTTAGGGGAATCTCCAGGTTCTCCCATTTAGATGACCTATTGTTACTTCCTTCAGAACTGAAGTGGAATATCACTTCCTCATTAAAGTGTCCCTTGAGTACCTTTAGAGTAATGAACATCCCACCTTGTGCCTGCCTGGTTCCCTCTACAGACAGCTGTCAGAGAACCAAGAGTTCATATGTTTGTATATACCAATATTTCTTTTTGCCCAGTGGCTCTTTCTCAGTGGATTTTGATATATCATAATCTGTGCTAGAGAGTTGCAGGCCGATTTTTACTTAGAGTGAAATACTGGATTTTGCCTCTGCTTCGGAACTTTGAACAGCTCCAAGATCATCATCATCTATGAACGCCACATCCACACCCTTGCATTCCAATACAATTTCTTAAATAAGAAGAAAAGAATAGTAGAGTAATGCTCAAAAAGACAAAAAGTGGGAACCAGCAGTTAGCATAATGGCTATGTCGCTGGACTCCCACGTAGTCGACCGCGGTTCGCGTCCCGGACCCAGTGGCTTAGAACTCACGCTGGGCGCGTGTGCATGCATACCCAAGATCCCAAGAGGAGAACGGAGGAGAAGGGATTGCGGCATGCCCATCCCCCCGGGGGGGGTGATTTCTTGCTTTCTGTCTCTCTGTCTCTCTCTGTCTGTCTGGCGAGCGCACGTGCCCTATAGCAAAAACCTCTCCAAAAAAAAAAAAAAAAAAACACGTGCCCTATAGCAAAAACCTCTCCCCCCAAAAAAAAAATGGTACCTAGATTATTAAAGCTCAACATTTCCCCATTTTTTTTCCTGTATTATTAAGAAAACTGAAGATTGGTTTTTTTTTTATTTGCTCTATGATCTAAATGCTTATTCAGTCTTAAACTTGACAATATGCTCCAAATATGACCCCATATTTACTAATAAAGGAAGACTATCATGGTGCAGTATCAAATTAGTACGCGATGCGTTATTTTGCTGTGAATCTTCTTAAATTTCAGTTCATAAAAGTAATATGATGTCGTGCAAAGTTATGTCTTTTTTTTATGCTTAGTTAAAGAAGAAAAAAATAACACAAGAAATGAGCTATTTTTATACTTTGGGGTCAGAGCTTCTCTAACTGACTGGACCTTGAGAGTAAAGCAGTTGCATCTTGTCTCATTCCTCAGTGTGCTGAGACCACTGCAACTTCTTCCGGGCTGAGTTAATGGCAGCCTTGCAGCTTTAAATCTCAGTTGCCAGGGACCAGCAGTTAGCATAATGGCTATGTTGCTGGACTCCCACGTAGTCAACCGCGGTTCAAGTCCCGGACCCAGTGGCTTAAACTCACGCCGGGCGCATGTGTGTGCGTGCCCAAGATCCCGAGAGGAGAATGGAAAGAAGGGATTGCTGTGTGGCCATCCCCCCTGGGGGTGATTTCTCGCTTTCTGTCTCTATGTCTCTCTCTGTCTGTCTGGTGAGTGCACGTGCCCTATACCAAAAAAAAAAAAAAAACTCAAAAAAAAAAAATCTCAGTTGCCTGCCTTTAATTCATTTGTTACAATCTTGCTAGATTTGCTCTATATTTAATATTTAATAACAAGGAAGCTTCTACGTTTGCTCTATTCTCTTGAGATAGTTCTCTGGCTTTTCTAAGCAGAGTACTTAGGGCTTGTGCATACTATTGGCTCAAACCATTAAATGCATCCCTGAAGATACCAAGTGAATAAGATATAAAAATAAAACAAATATTGCTATGGAGCACTGAGCATATGCAAATGTGTATTTATATATCAGATAGGGATGCTAATATATTCTTATCTCATCTCATGCATCATAACAACTAATATCCCTTTACACATCATCTTATTTTACCTTTAAAGCAACATCATCAGTGTGTTTTATAGATGAGGAAACTGAGACACAGAAAGATCAATGAGAGGGTTTTCAAAAAGTTTATGGAAAATTGGTATTATGAAAAAAAAAATAATGGTTAGATTTCATATTGTTTTGCAGCAAAATTAACTCCTAAATTCCATTTCCTCACGATGTTCCCTCATAGCATGTGCTCAAAGTCACACAGCTAGAGAGAAGCAAAGCCTAGAAAGGAATGAAGAGCTGTTTGGATTCAAAAACTCTCCATTTGGGACCAGCAGTTAGCGTAATGGCTATGTCGCTGGACTCCCACGTAGTCGACCACGGTTTGCATCCCGGAACCGGTGGCTTAAAACTCACGCCGGGCACGTGTGCGTGTGTGCCCAAGATCCTGAGAGGAGAATGGAGGAGAAGAGATTGCGGCGTGGCCATCCCCCCTGGGGGGTGATTTCTCGCTTTCTGTCTCTCTGTCTCTGTGTCTGTCTGGCGAGCGCACGTGCCCTATAGCAATAAAAAAAAGAAAATACTTCTCCAAAAAAAAAACAACTCTCCATTTATTCACTTAAACAACTATGACCTTAAACAGGATCATGTATATCAGCTGTTTTGGCACTGTAAGAGCCACTGAGTAAGACTAAGAACAAGTTCCTAAACTCAGAATTTTCTGGGGGTGGTAGGACACAGGAGGGGGCAAAGAAAGCCACCCTAACTTGTTCTTCCTCCATCTTCTTCAATGATTCACACCATGAATCACTCCCAGATGGCTTTAGGATAGAGAGCCCATCCCATCGCCTCCCCCCATCCCACCCCAAATAACGAGTATGTGGACAGGAGAAAAGAAAATCGCTTTTCATCAAAGATAAACATCAGATACATGAAACACTGCCCTGAGGAAGTCGGGCAACAGTTAGAATAAAAACTGAGGACATAAAACCCTCTGCGTAAGCTTAGTTTATTTTAGTGGTCTTAGAATAGAATCGCGGGGATGGGCAGCAGGCAGGGTGGTGGTGACGGTGCTGGACTCCCACGGGGCCTACTGAACTTCAAGTCCTGGACCTTGCAGCTGGCTTTCTCACATTCCCTCTCTCTGTCTCTCTCTGGTGAGTACACGTGTCCGTGTCCTGTAGCAAATGTTAAAATAAGAATGAACTGCGTGTGTGCCCAAGATCCTGAGAGGAGAATGGAGGAGAAGAGATTGCGGCGTGGCCATCCCCCCTGGGGGGTGATTTCTCGCTTTCTGTCTCTCTGTCTCTGTGTCTGTCTGGCGAGCGCACGTGCCCTATAGCAATAAAAAAAAGAAAATACTTCTCCAAAAAAAAAACAACTCTCCATTTATTCACTTAAACAACTATGACCTTAAACAGGATCATGTATATCAGCTGTTTTGGCACTGTAAGAGCCACTGAGTAAGACTAAGAACAAGTTCCTAAACTCAGAATTTTCTGGGGGTGGTAGGACACAGGAGGGGGCAAAGAAAGCCACCCTAACTTGTTCTTCCTCCATCTTCTTCAATGATTCACACCATGAATCACTCCCAGATGGCTTTAGGATAGAGAGCCCATCCCATCGCCTCCCCCCATCCCACCCCAAATAACGAGTATGTGGACAGGAGAAAAGAAAATCGCTTTTCATCAAAGATAAACATCAGATACATGAAACACTGCCCTGAGGAAGTCGGGCAACAGTTAGAATAAAAACTGAGGACATAAAACCCTCTGCGTAAGCTTAGTTTATTTTAGTGGTCTTAGAATAGAATCGCGGGGATGGGCAGCAGGCAGGGTGGTGGTGACGGTGCTGGACTCCCACGGGGCCTACTGAACTTCAAGTCCTGGACCTTGCAGCTGGCTTTCTCACATTCCCTCTCTCTGTCTCTCTCTGGTGAGTACACGTGTCCGTGTCCTGTAGCAAATGTTAAAATAAGAATGAACAATAAATCAGATTTTAAAAGTAGAATGGAATTATTAATAATGGTGACTTCATAGTGGATATGCTGAAAAAAAAAATGCATGGCTTTCTCCTTGCTAATCCTTTAGTTTCCTTCATACTTGCCCTTGTACATTTTGGCTTTTTTTTTTTTTTTTTTTTTGAGAGATTTTCACTGTAGGGCGCGTGCGCTCACCAGACACACAGAGAGAGACATAGAGACAGAAAGCCAGAAATCACCCCCCAGGGGGGATGGTCACGCCGCAATCCCTTCTCCTCCATTCTCCTCTCGGGATCTTGGGCACGCACGCCCACGCGCCCCACATGAGTTTTAAGCCACCGGGTCCAGGACTTGAACCGCGGTCAACTACGTGGGAGTCCAGCGACATAGCCATTACGCTAACTGCTGGTTCCCGTACATTTTGGCATTTTTAAAACCTACTCTGCTTTGGTACATTCAAGGACCCAAATCACAGCTAGTTTGGAATCAGATTGAAAACTCAAATCCACGTATTTCTGTATCAGTGTCTCCTGTCTCTGCAAAGTTCGTTTTTCTAACTCATTCGATGACATGTTTAGTCCTTTTACAAATATTTTCTCACCCAATAAATGAAGATTTTTCTTTTTTTTTTAAAGAATTATTTTTTATTTAATTTTATGTATTCATTCATTTATTTTAATTTGACCAGAGACACACAAAGAGAGAGAAAGTGAGAAAGCAAGCTGCCAGGTTCGGGATTCAAACCGTGGTCAGCCATATGGGAGTGTCCAGCGCCTTAGCCACCATGCCACCTGCTGGTCCCAATGAAGATTTTTCTTAACGATCAAAAAAATTGGCTACACGTTAAGCAAAGTTTCTGATCAATGCTCCAAAGCTAGTGAGCACACACGTGTACATGTGTAATTTCCACGTACAGGGAGACATCACTTTGCTAGGGTTACCAGAGCACAACACCCAGACTAGTGGCTAAAACACCAGGTATTTATTTTCTCACAGTCCTGAAGGCTGCAAATCTGAAACAGTAATGCATCGACAGGGCTGGTTTCTCCTGAAGCTTTTTTTCTTGGATTGTGGATGGCTATCCTCTTGCTGTGTCTCTTATTTTTTTCACCAGAATTATTTATTCAACTTATTTATTTATTTATTGTAATTTGACAAGACAGAGACAGAGTGTGAGAGAGAGAAAGAGGGAAAGGGAGAAAACAATAGAGTGTGAGAGAGAGACAGAGAGAGAGAAAGAGGGAAAGGGAGAAAACAAGCCACCAGGTCCAGGACTCGAACTGCATTCGGCCATGTGGAAGTCCAGTGCCTTTAAACACCAAGCCACCATTGCTATGTTATATGGTCTTCCTTCTGTCATTGTCTATGTCTAAATTTCCTCTTCTTGTACGGACACCTATCACATTGGATTAGACCCATCCCAATAATTTCATTTTAGCTCAGTTTTTCTCTGTAAAGACCCAATGTCCAAAAGCACACACCTTGTGAAGAACTAAAGGTTAAGACTTCAACATATAAATTCAAGGGTAGACGGTACAATCTGGCCCATAACGCAGGCTCCTTCTGGAACCTGAGTTCAGAACCAGTGCCAAACACAGACAGGGCACTCCTTTCTTTCATTTCCTGACTCCTTTATTTATTTATTTATTTTGGAGAGGTTTTTGCTATAGGGCGCGTGCACTCACCAGAAAGACAAAGAGAGACAGAGAGAGAGAAAGTAAGAAATCATCCCCCAGGGGAGATCGCCATGCCGCAATCCCTTCTCCTCCATTCTCCTCTTGGGATCTTGGGCACACACACACACGCACCCAGCGTGAGTTTAAGCCAACGGGTCTGGGACTCGAACCACAGTCGACTACGTGGGAATCCAGCGACATAGCCATTACGCTAACTGCTGGTCCCCTGACTCCTTTTGATACACGATTTAGGCCAGTCCTCACAAGGTCCCCTGGGAGGTAGAGGTAGGGAAACAGGGTAAACTGCTTTCTTTAGCCTAGAAAGCTCCTCATGGTCAGGTGTTCAAGAATAAATAGTACGATTTACTCACATCAGTACTTAGCTTTATGTTATTAGTTTCCTATGCACAGGTACAATTTCAGAAGTCTGCTGGTCCAATGATACATTTAGAGACTGGAGAAAAGTGACAAAGCGAATGTGAGGCTCAGCAATTAATTTATGCAAAAACCAACGTGCGTAAACTCATTCCCTGCGCATGTCTGCGGGATTAAGACGGAAGAGGAAAAGTGAAACCAGATCTCTGTTGTCATGTTGCTTCATCCAGCCCAACAGCCATTCCCACTGGTCCAGTGGGAAAAAAATGCAACTTTGTGGTGTGGTTGTGACAGCTGGCTCTGGTGGCAGGCAGAGGGAAGAGCTTTGGGCAACCATCCCTCCTCATCTCAACCCACACTTACTCATTCAGAGAGGCCCCAGGTGTCTGGGAGGCAGGATTCAAATTTACAAACCCTTCGGACCAGCAGTTAGCATAATGCTATGTCACTGGACTCCCACGTTGTCGACCGCGGTTCGAGTCCTGGACCCGGTGGCTTGAACTCACGCCGGGCGTGTGTGCGTGCGTGCCCAAGATCCCGAGAGGAGAATGGAGGAGAAGGGACTGCGGCGTGGCCATCCCCCATTGGGGGTGATTTCTCGCTTTCTGTCTCTCTGTCTCTCTCTGTCTGGCAAGCACACGCGCCCTATAGCAAAAAAAAACAAACTCTCCAAAAGAAGAAGAAGAAAAAAAAAATTTACAAACCCTTTACTCACCAGCCCGGATGGCAGGGGCGATGCCATCTCACACGCATCATCTGCGTTAGCACCAGGAGGAGTCCATCTGGTTCTTTAGGTTTTGTTGTTGTTTTCCTAGACAGTCTAAGTTTTCCAGTGTGTGTTTACCTTCCTTGCAATGTCTAGAGCTGCCATAGAATAGCTGGAATTCTTTTCTGGCGCTTTTTATTTTATTTTATTTTATTTTTAAAAACTCTGTCCTGGGGCCAAGGAGATGAGTATGTTTTGTGAATTCAATAATAAATAAACAGATTTAGC
This sequence comes from Tupaia belangeri chinensis, assembly GCF_000334495.1. Classification (NCBI taxonomy): domain Eukaryota; kingdom Metazoa; phylum Chordata; class Mammalia; order Scandentia; family Tupaiidae; genus Tupaia; species Tupaia belangeri. Next base: position 1,159,872 of record NW_006208732.1, read on the forward strand.
AAAGAGGAAAATGGTCTGTTGTGCTTTGGAAGTGTTCCTAGGGGCTGGGCTCTGGGCACATTTTACAAACCAGTGATTTGGGAAGTGTTTCTGTTCAAACAAATTAAAATCTCCAGTGAGTGTGGGTAAAGCTTTTCTCCCTTGTTCCTTGTCAGAGGCAACATCCAGACAGAGAACTGGGTTCGTTGTCATGTGGTCTTCCTTGCGCTAGAGCTATTTTGACAGATCTTGCTTTTGTGCTTTGTATAGTCATTATCCTCCCCTTAATTATTTCTTTCACCACTGAGGCTTAGTGTTTCTTCCTGCAGCACAGAAAGCAAATTTGCAGAGAGAATGACCCATTAATCACACTGATCCTAAGTCATTAGCAAGTGTTAATTACATAACAAGGAAAAAAAAATCTTAAATGTATCTTATATCTAATCACGAAACCTCTGTAATGCTTTCTCTGACCATTTGAAACTTGCTTTGTTTTTGTCATTATCTAGATGTTGTATATTGCATTTATGAAATAATTTAAGCTCTGAAACACAGCTACTTCCCCTGAAATAAATGGCTTCTTTTTTTTTAGACAGAGGTTTTTGCTATAGGGCGCATGCACTCGCCAGCCAGACAGAGAGAGACAGAAAGACAGAAAGCGAGAAATCACCCCCCAGGGGGGATTGCCACGCCGCAATCCCTTCTCCTCCATTCTCCTCTCGGGATCTTGGACACGCATGCACATGCGCCAAGCGTTGAGTTTAAGCCACCTGGTCCGGGACTCGAACCACAGTCGACTACATGGGAGTCCAGCGACATAGCCATTACGCCAACTGCTGGTCCCAAATGGTTTCTATTTCTCCTCTAGGCTATTTGCTCTTGTGATTTCTTTTTGCATTGGGCTATTCATATCATAGACGTTACAGATGACTATTCCCTGATAAAACAAATTTTAATTTTAATAGCAGAGGTTTCACTCTATTGGGAAACCTTGATTAATCATTTAAGCTTTTAAAATCAAGCAAGTCTCTCTTTTGGAAACCTCAAACTGTGGAATTGAAATGAGTATAAATATCCCTGCCTTCTTCTATGTTAACTTTCATGTTAATTCCAACTAAATCAACATTTCTGTCCAATGTAAAGATGTACCTGAACATTCCTAATGGAAGATCCTTGAATCTATAAATGCACATACACACGAATGAAATACTGGGGGAATCCGAAAAAATGAAAGATCACTTTCTTTATTCAAACTGCAATTCGATTAGTCTGCACTTTATTTTTCACCTGTGAGAGAACTTCAGGTACACTGAATACCCATTTTTTATATAAATTGAAATTTTAAAGGGTCAGCTATTATATCATTGCCTTTGTACCGTATTACAAAATACACTGATAAGTTCTACATTTTTTTCTCATTTTTTTAAATTGCCAGAGGGTGTATGCACCTGCCAGAGAGCAGTAGGGAGAGGAGAGCAGAGCAGCCCTCAGAGGGGCATGGCCATGCCACAACCTCTTCTTCTCCCATTCTCCATCTTGTTGAAATTTGGGGTGCACCAAAGTGCTCTGTGTTTTCACTCCAGAGACTGGACTTAACCACAGTTGGCTTTGTGGGATCCGGCTTAACTACTGGGCTACACGGCCTGTCTTCTCCTTCCTGTTTTTACTCTTTGTACTTTCTACTCTTTATTTTTTCTGTGGATTTTTTTTTTTAAACTTTTCAGTATTGTTTATTTATTTCCTTTTGCTTTCAGTTTTTGCTACAGGCCAAGTGCACTCATCAGAGAGAGAGACAGAGACAGAGACAGAGACAGAAAGTGAGCAATCATCCCTCAGGGGTGATTTGCAGTGATTGTAGTATGACCACACCACAATCCCTTCTCCTCTACTCTCTTCTAAGGAATTTGGGGACACACACATATGCACTGGACATGTGTTCAAGCTGCCCAGTCTGGGACTTGAACTATGAAGCTGGCCATGTGGCTTCTAGCACCTTAACCTCCACACCCTCTGTTGGCCCGGACTTTTTGTTTACTTTTCCTCTCTTCTTGTCTTTCGTCTCTCTTTTGAGGTTGAATATATCCCTGTTCTTTCATTGTTTTTTTCTGTAGCAACTCCTCTGTCGTAAAACTTTATTTTTCAAATTTTTAATTTACTTTATTTGTTATAGAGAGCATGTGTACATATACAACAGGGGGAGAGAGAGACAGAGAGATGGGGAGGGGAGAAAGAGAGAGAAGCACTCCCTACAGAAAGCATTC